>NC_083586.1:41650283-41950283 GCF_027579695.1 Neoarius graeffei | reverse complement strand
TTTATTATTTTTTGAAATGCTTAACTATGCATCATGCTAAATGACCTCTTTGCACTGGACTTTATTCTGCTCAGTTTTATTAATGTTTCTGTATACCTTCTTTTTTTACTGATTCTTAAAAGTTCATCTGTCATTCATGCAAAGCTGATTAATCCATGTAGTAAAGAAAGATTCTACTGATGAACAGAGTACTTTCGCCGATGCGTGTGTTGAAGTAGGCAGTGGGATTCGGCTACAGCTTCGAAACGCGTCTCGTCCCTGTGAAGCACGTTACCATTAAGCATGGCTACATACTTATTGAAAGCATTTGTTTTGCAAAAGAAATAATTTTTTGGCTTTTTCTGGTTTTTGAATCCACTTGTTTGTGAAGCAACTATAAATAAAAAAAACTAATAGCCAAGATAAGATCCCATGGTTTTGTTTGAATCAGCTTGTTATTCAAATCGGACGTGTCTGGTAACTAGCTTCCTAGACTCGAGTTCAACTTAATGGAAGACGCTCTGGACTCTTACAGTAATGCTTTTATGGCTGAAGACTACAGCTGACTTGCTAACTTTAGGACTGCAGTTGTCATGAACAGTTTTGTACTCAAGTTTCCATCAATGAAGAGTTTATAACATCAACGAAGCTGACTTCACGTTAAAACTGTTAATGTTATAGTCATGTTGTCTGTTGTTGCCCAAATGAGGATGGGTTCCCTTTTGAGTCTGGTTCCTCTCGAGGTTTCTTCCTCATGTCGTCTGAGGGAGTTTTTCCTTGCCACCGTCGCCACAGGCTTGCTCATTGGGGATAGATTAGGGATAAAATTAGCTCATGTTTAAAGTCGTTCAAATTCTGTAAAGCTGCTTTGCGACAATGTTTATTGTTAAAAGTGCTATACAAATAAACTTGACTTGACTTGACTTATGAGGCCCGACAAATGGCGAAATGTCCTGAAGATATCAAGCTTTGACTTGCGTTGCAAAAAAGTCATGACATCTAAATTACACAAATTAACCAGCTACTCACTGAGTTGCGAAATCTAAATTTAAACTCTTTCTGATTATGAAGCTTTGTGGGAAGCTTGCATGTAATCTCCCTGAGCTCTGAACATCTCTTGTGTCCCTATTTGAGCAGGTGTTAGTGGAGATAATGAAGTTGACCGAGATGAAACAAGATGAAAGGCCATATGCTGAATGTTTCTTTCCTTTACTCCTCAGCTGAATATATGTGTTATTTTCTCCCTTCGAGCAAGTACCACCTGTGGTGTGTACCCAAATGGAACAGAAGGTCTTTTCATCTAGGGTGCCAACGGCAAAGTTGACTATTTTACTTTGACCCAAAACTGTGACTCAGAATGTGCAGGCGTAATCATAAATTTATTTTAACCATTAAACTGACTACTTACAATATATTAAGAGGACACTTTATACTGTATATTGAGGGTTCAGTTTATCATAGCAGCAAGTCTTCTGTTCTGCCACAAAAACATCAAGTATTTCTCCTCACTCTGCTGAATTTGAGTTTGTCGTGTTGCTGATTCTGGGAGTATAGTTAAGACATATTTTGCTGATTGGCCAATCGCCCTTTTCAGGACACATTCTGCTTGTAAGAGGTTCAAAATTGGTTTTTGGATTTTGGTTTTTAGTGCTGAACATCTTTGTGGCTTCTGGCTGACCTTCACTCAGTGTTTTTCTGTTGTGTTTCAACAGCATTTTGCTGATACAAGAGATCTGGTTGATGGGGTTTGTACTTGACATATTTGCGGCTGGCTGACTGAGCTTCTGGTGGATTTTATTTTCATGTTTTTGGATCAGTGATATAACATGTCCAGTCAGCTGAGTTGACTAGCAGACAAAAGCAAGGTGAAAGGGAGTGTCTATGGACCAGTTTTACAATGTACAGCAAGCTCTGGTTTGTTCATATTCCAGATGTCCGTCATATAAAGAACAGATTTAAGATATTGGTCTTTACTGCAAATGCTAGCCAATTTGACATTTTTACATCACATTCATAAATGTTCATCATATTTACTATTAACAGTAGTTGACTAGCTAACATAAGTTAACCTGACCAGACCTCTGAGAGGATTTTTACCTCATATTCATAAATATTCATAATATTTACGACTAAAACTAGCTGACTAACTAACATGACCTGACATGACTTCTGAGAGTATTTATTTTTACCTCATATTCATAAATATTCATATTATTTACTACTAAAACTAGCTGACTAACTAACATGACCTGACATGACATGACTTCTGAGAGGATTTTTTTACCTCATATTCATAAATATTCATATTATTTACTACTAAAACTAGCTGACTAACTAACATGACCTGACATGACATGACTTCTGAGAGGATTGTTTTTTACCTCGTATTCATAAATATTCATATTATTAACTACTAAAACTAGCTGACTAACTAATTTGACCTGACATGACATGACATGACTTCTGAGAGGATTTTTTTTTACCTCATATTCATAATATTTACTCCTAAAACTAGCTGACTAACTAACATGACCTGACATGACATGACTTCTGAGAGGATTTTTTTTTTTACCTCATATTCATAAATATTCATATTATTTACTACTAAAACTAGCTGACTAACTAATTTGACCTGACATGACATGACATGACTTCTGAGAAGACTTTTTTTTACCTCATATCCATAAATATTCACAATATTTACCAGTAAAACTAGCTAACTGATTAACCTGACATGACTTCTGAGAGGTTTTTTTTTTTTTTTTACCTCATATTCATAAATATTCCTAATATTTACTACTAAAACTAGCTGACTAACTAACATGACCTGACATGACATGACTTCTGAGAGGATTTTTTTTTTACCTCATATTCATAAATATTCATAATATTTACTCCTAAAACTAGCTGACTAACTAACATGACCTGACATGACATGACTTCTGAGAGGATTGTTTTTTACCTCGTATTCATAAATATTCATATTATTAACTACTAAAACTAGCTGACTAACTAATTTGACCTGACCTGACATGACTTCTGAGAGGATTTTTTTTTTACCTCATATTCATAAATATTCATATTATTTACTACTAAAACTAGCTGACTAACTAATTTGACCTGACATGACATGACTTCTGAGAGGATTTTTTTTTACCTCATATTCATAATATTTACTCCTAAAACTAGCTGACTAACTAACATGACCTGACATGACATGACTTCTGAGAGGATTTTTTTTTACCTCATATTCATAAATATTCATATTATTTACTACTAAAACTAGCTGACTAACTAATTTGACCTGACATGACATGACATGACTTCTGAGAAGACTTTTTTTTACCTCATATCCATAAATATTCACAATATTTACCACTAAAACTAGCTAACTGATTAACCTGACATGACTTCTGAGAGGTTTTTTTTTTTTTTTTTACCTCATATTCATAAATATTCCTAATATTTACTACTAAAACTAGCTGACTAACTAACATGACCTGACATGACATGACTTCTGAGAGGATTTTTTTTTTACCTCATATTCATAAATATTCATAATATTTACTCCTAAAACTAGCTGACTAACTAACATGACATGACATGACTTCTGAGAGGATTTTTTTTACCTCATATTCATAAATATTCATAATATTTACGACTAAAACTAGTAAGTATTCACAATATTTACCAGTAAAACTAGCTAACTGATTAACCTGACATGACTTCTAAGAGGATTTTTTTTTTACCTCATATTCATAAATATTCCTAATATTTACTACTAAAACTAGCTGACTAACTAACATGACATGACTTCTGAGAGGATTTTTTTTTAATCTCATATTCATAAATATTCATAATATTTACGACTAAAACTAGCTGACTGATTAACCTGACCTAACCTGACAGGACTTCTGAGAGGATTTTTACTTCACATTCATAAATATTCATAATATTTGCTACGAATACTAGCGGACTATCTAAAAGAACAGGGTTTCTGAGATGATTTTTACATCACATTTATAAATGGTCATAATATTTTATGAGGACCTGTCTGTAAATGGTGTCTTGTCGGAAACGGCAGCCATAACCTGTGGTGTACCTCAGGGTAGTATCCTCGGTCCATTGTTGTTTTTACTCTGTCAGTGACATGAAATCAGCCGTCAACTGTGAGTTACTTTTATACACAGATGATTCTGCTCTCTTGGTGTCAGACAAAGATGTACAGGTCATTGAACAATCTCTGAGTACCGAGCTATCCAATGTGTACGACGCGGTTAGTCGATAACAAATTGTCTCTCCATCTAGGTAAAACGGAATCAATCCTTTTCAGCTCAAAACCAAAAACCAACAAAATTCAAAATTTAAACATACAATGTAACAGTAAACAAATTATTCCAAAACTCAAAATAAAATATCTTGGAGCAATCATTGATAATCACGTTTCTGGTGAAGATATGGCCCAATCAGTTATTCAAAAGGTCAGCTCCAGGACCAAATATCTGGCTCGTAAATCAAAATACCTGGATGGCGAGACGATGAAGTTATTGGCTACCGCTCTGGCTCAGTGTCATTTCGACTATTCGTGTTCTTCTTGGTACAGTGGTCTCACTAAAAAAAACTAAGCACAAACTTCAAATGTGTCAAAATAAGTTAATCCGTGTTGTATTAAAACTCCATCCTCGTACCCATATTACCCCTGCCCACTTTACTCAACTTAACTGGTTACCAATAGAAAAACGTGTTGTCCAACTAAAGCTAAATCGTGTTCATCAAATTGTAAATAACACCTCCCCTTCCTATCTCTCTTCGTTTTGTACCACTGTCAGCCAAGTCCATAACATCCGAACTCGAGCAAGTGTCGGGTCACTGGCCTTACCCAGATTTAAGACCACACTGGGTAAGAGCACATTCAGGTACACGGGAGCTGCAGACTGGAACAGCCTACCCACAAGTGTTCAAACGCTCACCAACAAACAAACGTTCAAGAAACAAGTCAAAAGGTTTTTATTAGAATCATTATAATTTGGACTTTCCCATGTACTTTTAATATGTTTGTAAATTGTCATCTAATTTTCTGTGTAATAATAAGTCTGTGATAACAATTGTGATATTTTGTGATATATAAAACCTGTGGTAGTTATCTCATCTCATCTCATTATCTCTAGCCGCTTTATCCTGTTCTACAGGGTCGCAGGCAAGCTGGAGCCTATCCCAGCTGACTACGGGCGAAAGGCGGGGTACACCCTGGACAAGTCGCCAGGTCATCACAGGGCTGACACATAGACACAGACAACCATTCACACTCACATTCACACCTACGGTCAATTTAGAGTCACCAGTTAACCTAACCTGCATGTCTTTGGACTGTGGGGGAAACCGGAGCACCCGGAGGAAGCCCACGCGGACACGGGGAGAACATGCAAACTCCACACAGAAAGGCCCTCGCCAGCCCCGGGGCTCGAACCCGGACCTTCTTGCTGTGAGGCGACAGCGCTAACCACTACACCACCGTGCCGCCCCTGTGGTAGTTATATTTCTTAAATTTATTTACTATTAATGTTATTCTTATACACTTTGTTTATTTACACATTTTTTGTAACTTTTGTCCTCCATCATATTGTCACCATTTTGTAATTTTTTGTGAGGACCACAATGGAAATAAGTCATTTTATTAGACTTTTTTGTGTCATCCTCGGTTTTTTACGTCTTTATAATAATTAAATGTGTATTTTATTGTAAATGTACATGTGGAAAACCCAAATAAAATCAAATCAAATCATATTTACTACTAACACTCGCTGACCAGCTAACATGAGTTAACCTGTCAAGATTTCTCTCTTTTTTTTTTTTCATGCCGCATTCATATTGTGATTTTTACTGATCTAACATTCGCTAATTAGCGACCACAAGCTAACAGGATTCCTGAGAGGGTTTTTCTTTCACATTTAATAAAAGTTTGTTGTCCTCACTGCTAATGATAGCTAGGATACAGAGTCCGGATTTCTGAGAGAGAATAGTTCATTTACAATATATATTTATAAATATTTATAATTCATACTGCTAACACAGCCCATATGGAAGAAGATTATCTAAGAGGATTATTAGATATAATTTGTTTCCTGAAGAATTATAATCTTCACTGGTGATGCTAGCTAGCTAGATAATGTTAAACCTAATAAAGCTAACCTGACAGGATTTCTGAGAGAATTGTTAGGCGATTTATTTTTTTTATTTTTTTTTTTTTAAATGTTGTTCAATTTCACTGTGAATGCTAGCTGCTGTAGTAGTCTTTATACTTTTCATAGTGGTGTTGTTGACATGAGCAAACGTAAGACACGTTTTATTCCCATTTACGCTCTGTCAGTGATGGATCATTGCTGGTTTCTTTTCGGCCATCAGACATCATAAATTTGGATACAGATGTTTTGTGTTAGGTCTGTGGAATGTCTGATTGTGTTGTGTTGTGTGGATAAAGAGTGATATTTTTACATCCTTGTGGTCGAGTGGCATGTGGAGGGGGTTGACTCATTTTATGATTCTCATACATCCTTTTCGCCCTTGGTTCTTCCTCTTTCTTTTAAATAATCATTTCATCTTTACAGGATATACATTTCATGGCCTCCCACATACTTCTATACATGCACGTATTTTTGTGATTCACAATCTCTATATTTCCGTCCACATTAGAAAAATGCCACATGACTGAAAGTCAATAGCACATGATTGCCTACCACTTCACACAGTAGAGCTGTTTCTCCAGCCACCTGCTGATCCTCTACGGATTCAGGACATTCCTCCTTTCTGTAACCAGATAACTCTGGACCAAGTGTTATCTGAAATGGGAATTGGGGAATGCATGGGTTGCTTGGAGCCACACGCTCCCATGTGCCCAAACCGGGTCTCCAGACCACTAAGCACTGCTGGCATCTCCAACTGGCAGAGAATTTTAAAGTCTCAGCACTTTTCCAGGGTCAACAACCATCCAGTTTGGTATCCTGCGCCCAGTTCAGTGGGAGAAGAATGGCTAGTTATTGTCTGAACTTGGGCGTGGAGGATAAAGACATGTTTCATGAGCTGTAGTCAGGCAAACACCTACGTTTCTGAGACACACTCCACCACTGTGCTTGCAACAACAATGGAGGGTTTTAACTCTCCAACTATTTAAAGTTCATTTGAAAATATCCATTACATATTCATCTTATTTGATAGAAATAGAAATAATTTATAAAAATAAATGAATAACACTTCTCTTTCTTTAAATTTAGCTAAACAATGAAGTAATGCTTTTCCGCTCAACACTGTTGTAAAGAGTGCTTATTATCCCCTGCCCAAACAAAGTTTGGCGGGGGATATAGAAACGGGTTCCGTCCGTCCGGTCACGTTTTCGTTTCTGGGCCATATCTTTAAAACTACTGAAGATATCTTCATGAAACTTTGTATACATATCAAGCAGCATGCGAACTGGTGCCTTTTACTATTTTGGATTAAAAAAAAAAAGTTTTTAAACTTTTACATAAATAGATTTTGACTTAGTTTCTAAGAGCAATGTTCGTTTCCGGAGCATATATCCAAAACTGTTCATGATATGGATTTGAAACTTGGTGTACATGTTAACAAGGTGATGTAGATGTGCCTTTTCATACTAAGAAATTTGAGAATTTAATTTTTCATGTTTCCATTGAAACAATTTCAGACTTAGGGCCTCTGCATGCTCTTGCGACAAGGCTTTCGCAGATAGCTTTTCGCAGACAGTTGTAATTTATCGTTGAGCGGGGAGTAATAGGCGTGCGCGATGTTATTCACCGCCACAACGCAAGGGAGCGCGAAGTCGCGAAATCGCTAGGAGTAGTTGGTGGGTGTGGTTAGTGGAGTGTTTATCCTCCGGTTACTTATAATGACTAGAACTGGAGTCGTATAGATGTACGTACTCCCTCACTTCCTCGATCAACCGCTCTTCGTGCTGCTCCATCTTCGCTCGTGTTTTTAAAAATGGCGGTCGTGAAAACAAAACAAACCAGGAAAGTAGGGAAGCGGAAGTGCGTGTTCAGCGGATGTAGAGTGGACCAATCAGAGCCCTCTTGTCTGCGATGCTGTCTGCGAGGCTTCTGCGGTGGTCACAATTTTTGGGAGGTGCGCGCAGAGTGTCTGCGAAGGTGGGGGGGGCTACGCAGACGCTATCTGCGACGCCATCTGCGAGGACTGGGTTGTCAGCATAAATTGGCCTTTAGTCTCTCAGGTTAGTCTTAAGGATAGGTTTTGTTTCTGGAGCAGAACTTGAAAACTATGAGTGTTATGGTCTTGAAAGTTGGTATATGTGTTGATTAAGTAATGTATATGTGCCTTTTGATACTAGGAAATGTGAGAAATTTTAATTTTCAGCTCCCCTGGACCAAACATCCGGTGGGTTTATGCCACGGGCTGCTGAGGTCAGTGTAAAGAGGTAGGGTTGGTTTCCTGCAGCAGGACTTGAAAAATGTGACAAATATTATCTTGAAACTTGCTGTATATAGTTGGTATATAGGGTGGGGGATATAGATGACTCTGTCTTCTTGTTTGAGTTCAGCCTAGGTCACAACCGGACGTACGATTTTTTGGCCGTGCGATTTTTGGCGTTTCCCAAATCACTGCGTTTTTTTTTTTGTTCGTGGAGAAAGACGCACGTTGGCCGTAAGTTTGTCTTGCAACCTGAAAAAAACGTAAGCACCCATAGAGTTTGTTTGACATGACAAAGAACCTCTGCGGCCGGTCTGCGGCTCGAAAATCAGCACGTCACATGCGCGCCCTCCGTGCGTTTCTTGCGTTTTTTTGCACGTAGACCGGCCGTAGGAGCACGTACGGCCGGTTGTGACCAAGGCTTTACAGGGACTTTCCTGTGAGCTCAATCCAGTCAGACAATTATCCTCTGACTACTCCCATCGACTTGAGACATGTAATTGATTAAAAATCCAACCATGTTCACATCCAGTCCAGTCATTCTTGCTCATTAGAGTTTGTATGGAATTTTTATGAGGTTTGCTATTTACAGCTGATTTGAGACTAATGTGCTTTGGCTTTTTGATTACATTTGATGAACAGATTAGGGTTTGGTGAGGTGGTTGTATGTCGGTAAAAAGGGTTGTCACTGGATTTTCACAAATTTGAAACAAGACAAAGAGACTAAGTTCAGTGGGGTGGTATACGGTAATATGGAAGGTTTCCATGCCATGTTTTTTTTCCTCCTGTCTGAGAGTTGTTTGAAGTCAACATGATTAATTAAGGTTTCAGTAGAGGAGAGCGAGAGAGCAAAAGAGAATGTGTACCTTTGTATCCCTGTGATCTTCAAGACTGGTGTGTCTCTAGGCTGGTGCCATGTGTTGAAATTTCAGGATGGAAATAGCGAGTGAGGGGATGTGTGGCGAGACAAGAAACTTTTGATGTGTGTGTGGGCAGTTGTGGCTGTGATCAGAGTGTGACTGAGTGCATGTCAGGCCGTTTGTTTGTTTGCCAGACCATGAGCTCTTGACCACCCCCTCAGTTTAACACACACACACGTGCTTTGATCTGGTTACACATTGCCAAAAAATGGGCTACAGGGCCAGCCTCCATGTTTGCCATGGAAAGAGACTCTGGTCCTGAAACATTTCCATCTGACTAGCCTGCTTTTTTTTTTTTCTGGACTGTTGTCAATAACCTTCACTCTGTTTGTCTTTCCTGTTTGCCATTCTTTCTCTGTTAAAGACTCCGCATCATTGTAATACCATAGAGAAGATTTTCTAACTCATCATTCCACATCAAGGCTGTTTTTTTTGCCCCTTATTGCACCTTATTACGGTTGGAATTTGTCAAGGTCTTCATTTCCAGACTCTGAAGTAACGTGGCATTGGGGTGCCCAAAAAGGAATAAAAGATTTAAAAGTGTTGGTGATAAATACACTACAGCCATAACAATCATGACGACAGACGCATTTTACAAAATTAGTAGCAAGAATAATATATTGGTGCTCGAGGCTTATGATGGAAAGGCAGCTAGCTTTATGAGAAAACTGTGTTATACAATACTCAACCTGTTAATATGAGTCCAGCAATAATAATAATAATAATTATAATGAGACCGTCAGTGGTGCGGCACGGTGGTGTAGTGGTTAGCGCTGTCGCCTCACAGCAAGAAGGTCCGGGTTCGAGCCCCGTGGGCGGCGAGGGCCTTTCTGTGCGGAGTTTGCATGTTCTCCCCGTGTCCGCGTGGGTTTCCTCCGGGTGCTCCGGTTTCCCCCACAGTCCAAAGACATGCAGGTTAGGTTAACTGGTGACTCTAAATTGAGCGTAGGTGTGAATGTGAGTGTGAATGGTTGTCTGTGTCTATGTGTCAGCGCTGTGATGACCTGGCGACTTGTCCAGGGTGTACCCCGCCTTTCGCCCGTAGTCAGCTGGGATAGGCTCCAGCTTGCCTGCGACCCTGTAGGACAGGATAAAGCGGCTAGAGATAATGAAATGAGATGAGACCGTCGGTGATGGCGTAGCTCACTCCAGCCCCATCTACTCCAGAAGGAATGATCTAAAGTGGGCCACCTTGCACAATAAATGTTGCAGGCTATATATAGAAGCTCTATACACCCTTGGAATACCGACCTATTTGCCAGAATGTATCCAAAATGGTGAGGAATTGAGGGAGAAGAAGCGATTTTTGTTGAACTGCTCATTAAGGCTTAATTAGTCCATAACTTCATTAATAACTGTAATTAAGCAAATCTGGCTAGAAGTTATATGCACCCTAGGTACCCTTACCTTCATGCCAGAAAGAATTAAAATCAGTGAAGAATTGAGAGAGAAGTAGTGATTTGTGTGGAAACTGCTTGTTAGGGCTTAATTACTCCAGATCTTCATTATTAATTGCAATTATGCAAATTTTGGTAGAAGGTATATGCACCCTGGGCAGACCTACCTTCCTGACAAAAAGAATAAAAATCGATGAAGAACTGAGAAAGAAGTGATTTTCGTGAAATGTGGACGCCGCTGGACGGACAACACATGATAGCATTAGCTCATCGCCTGTCGGCCGGATGAGATTATAAAAGATAAAAATAAAATATGTTTCCTTATTTCTCCAATGAGACTAAATCTAATTACATGAGAAAACAAACATATGAACACCATAAATTATATGAGCATGAGGTTATATGAGAAGTAGAAGTACTGTACTCAGTAGTATGGTTTGTGCAAGCATTTTCTTCTTCGAAAAACGATCAAATATTATCTAAAACAATGCGCATTCATATGTACGTTTGAAATAAATTCATATTTCTTCCTTTTGAATTTGACTAAACACCAAGACGTTCTGAGAAGCTTTTTAAAACCAATGAAATGGTTTAATTCAGGATAGAATCATACATGTCAACCTATACGGAATGTCCGTATTTTATACGGATTTGATTCAATAAACGTAGTATACGGGCGTACAAATAAAGTTATACGTCTTCTTTAAAAAAACTTCAATATTTATTTAGAGCTATAATCAATTCCCACGATGATAAATGAGCGCATAACATTTACAAACGTACTGTACACCACAGAAAGCACAGACAGCCAGTAAAGAGTCTTATGAAATCGCACGTTATCTTGTGGTAGCGAGACTTCGTTCCACTTTTGATCATGCGCACACCGCATTGCAAGAATCCCGCCAACCGGGAAGTAACATTTTGTTTGAAATGCGTATTTCCACCTGAGCGACTTTCAATAGCGACTGAAAAGATTCTGAATGGGCACTCCGGCAAGATCAACACAGACACTTGCTGTGACATGCAGTAGGGTTGGGCGGTATCCAAATTTTGATACCTTTAAACTGTCTCTGTGTTTTCCCGGGGTATACGGTATTACCGAGAAAAAAATAATATTTTGTTTCGGCCTACTGTGTAACGTGCACCTATGCCTCAAATGTACTATTTAAAAGCAGCATAGCGAATTATGTGCATTGTGGTATGGATTAAGCAGCAAAGTGAATTTTGTGCATTGATGAATGGATTAAGAGATATTTCAAAGCATCACGCAACTCTTCCTTCATCTTGAAAATAGCATTCAACTGTTGTTTACACATGTCTGCGTTGAAACGCCATTTGCAGCACTATTTCACCTACTCCATCAAAAAAAAGTACACGATGAGCAGGATCATACCCTTTCAAGCATGGGAAATAAAAAAAAGAAAAGAAAAAGAATCAACCAACACCCAAGTCCGTTTAGACTGCGTGATAAACCATATTCTTCAGCGCAAATGAGGCGAACCTAATTCAAATGCGTGATAGCTGCATGCACAAGGCAAAATCATATGGGTCCACGTCATGCCATGGCGGTGAAATTAATAATCAAATGGCCTTACCTTGCTTAAAACGTTGTCTTGATCACATAACTCCTTACAATTATTCCACTTAAATCCATACGGTTTAACACACCCAACAAAGATAGCAAGCGCATTGCTAATTCCCACCAGAAACCTAACAGTTTACGCTACGATGTTTTCTTCCGTTTCTTCAGTAGATGACATTTCAAACGTTTATTACCCACATCCCAAATGTCATACGTTATATTATTTTACCTTGTTGTTACTCATGTAACCTACTCAAAACACAACTCATTGGAGAGATCTCGTGGAAGTGGAGTACCCCAGGCTATGGTGTGCCTTAGGGGACATATTAGATTTTTTTCGATTTTGCGCGGTCATTTACATTATTGCTGGCTCTTCCTTTTCGTTTGGTTTGAAACCAAAATACTGCCACACTGCCGATGTTGTATTTTTTTTTTTTTTTGCCACTAACTCGTTATCTTGACTTGCCATCTTTCAACCGCGGTCTCAGTCTCTTGCGAAGCTTTCTGTCAGACTCCCAATGTCACGCAGGGTTGCCATGGTAACGACATAAACAACCCTGCACGCGATGAGAACTTCTTTAAGAAATTGATAGAATTAGTGAAAATACGATCACACAGTTATTCGGGATAATCTTCAATTTATTATTTTATATTATGACCTCATGTACTCCATATTTATTTAGATATTATATATATATTTTTTAAATGACGGTAATGAGACCGATACCGTTGGTACTTTTGGATACCTCGGGATACCTTCTTACCGTAATACCGCCCAACCCTAACATGCAGCCTAGTGAGGTATTGGTGCGGAGTGCTAAAAAAAGCTGTCATGGAGTACAATTCAGAACATTAGAGTGGCACTTTGTGTTTTTGTCAAACATTGGAGCTTTGTATTCATTCTGAAGGTTTATTGTTATTAATATTGAATAAAAAGTAACTGGGATACATCATTGTTAATTATCATTCAAATTTTAGGTAAATTATTTTAATTTGCATCTTATACGGATTTTATAAGGGAAATACGGATTTTGGAGGTTGGTTATACAGGTTTGATTGACCAAAGGTTGACATGTATGTAGAATTATTTCAGGACAGTAGTTAGTTGGTATGTTGAAGTGCAACAAAAAGGAAAATTATACAGTCATATACAGTATACCCTACTGTAAAATGTTTCAGCCTTGGAAATCACACATGAAAGCATTCTGTTACTTATAGAGAAATGTTTATTAAAAATTTAGCAGTTGCCGTTTTTAGGTGTTGGATTTAAAGGGAGAAATGACTACCTCGGGCTGCTGTCTTTGAATGTTCGTGGGAATCTTCTAGCATGCACTTCTTCTTTGCATAATGCTAGCTAGATTAAATAATAATTTTCCACAATGCTAAATGACATTAATATTGCTATTTGGGTGCTGTGCTTATGTGAAAATAGCTCTGCAAAAAGAGAACAAACCCAAACTCACAGCCTTTGACCGAAGTCCTACATCATCTCTTTTTCCCAAACATGATTTGATTCCACTTAAATGAATAGTTTGGCCAAAAATTAAATGCGTGCAATTTGCTATTTACTTCAAGCCATTAGTTTATGACGTATGCCTAATGTCTGAAATCTGGTTCTTTTGTTTGGTACTGGAGCTACAAGTATAAGAACAAGACTAAGCGAACCTTATACAGTAGCTACCAGTTTAACTTCATACAAAATGCATCCCTAGACCATCACTCATTCACCTTTTAAAGGTGAAGTCAACTCAGGTGGTGTTTACATTAGACCGTATCCGTCTTGTTTTCGTCGCGGATGCACTGTCCGTGCACATTAAAACGCCGGGAAACGACTCCACAGGCGGAACAACTTGAATCCGCCAGGGCCCACGTATTCAACCCAGTTCGTATCTGATCCGGTGCTGTGTAAACATTGAGGAACGAGGAAACGCTGTGCTGAGCTCTAGCTGACGTCGTCATTGGACAACGTCACTGTGACATCCACCTTCCTGATTCGCTGGCGTTGGGATCACACACACAGCGGCTCAGTCCCGAATCACTGCTCGTGCGCTTCACTCGCGCGCTCTGTGAGCTGCGCAGGGCCGGAGTGCGCACCCTCCAGAGGGCACTCGCTGTTCAGGGCGGAGTGATTTGGAGCGCAGGAGGAAGCGCTGAGCCGCGCTGAGGTTTATTTACACATTTCAACTTATTTACCTCCTTCAGGCGCTTAAACTCAGTGACAACATGAACATCACAGCCAGGTGTGTTTATCTGCTGGAGAAGGTGTTCGCTTGCCATCCTTCCACTTGCAAGTGGTGAGTGACTTGCGCATGCCCGATATGCACTGGGATCATGTGACGTGCCGTCTAATTAGTCATGTGATTAGCGTATCCGTGTATTGGCGTTGCTGTGTGCACGCGAATCGTTTTAAAAACATTAATCTGATGATCCGCTGATACGGTCTAATGTAAACACCACCTCAGAGTTATAAAGAGTCACGGCAGCCATTTTGAATCACTGGAACCATTTTTGTACACGGCGCACAGTTTGGTATTAGCGTGGTACAGTACATTATTGGGAATTTATATGATTACAGTATATTTCAGATTTGATTTATATATTTGTCTTAATATGGGCCCGTTGTGGTGTTTTATGAAGGCACAAAATGTGTTTTCATGTTGTTCAGTGTCTGATAGTTTCACTAAACGTCCTTAGCTGTGGCTCCATTACAAAATAAGGGAGGAAACGTTGGACATCAGATACGTCTTGGCTCACTTTTGGGGTAGACCTCATTTTCTTGATTTTGGCCAGACTGTTTTTTGGAAAACGGAAAGGGAATGGATGGGTGCAAAATATATGCAGATTTATCATTATTATTGTAGACTGTGGGGTAAGAATAGCATTAAAAGGTAAGAATTATAGGCAAGACACAGAAAATTTTAGAACCAAAGGTGTCTGTATGCTTACATTGACATGTTGCGTTGTATTTAAAGGTATAAACCAGAACTTTTTAGGCAACAGAGGTGACTCTTTATAAAAGAGTTTATTTCCGAACCACAGGGAAGTAGTAATTTGTACCGTTAAAAAGATGACAGCAGTCAAAATGTAGCCTTTGTATATAAACAGAAGGTTTAATTTCATGGTGGAAAAGGTATCACTAAGTTGGTGGGTGTATTCTCATATTCTCTCTCTCTCTCTCTCTCTCTCTCTCTCTCTCTCTCTCTCTCTCTCTCAGTTTAAAGTAAGGTTAAAGTTTCCGTTGTACACACTCGGAACAGGGTGCAGGGCAGTGACTCCATGCCTTTATACGGCTGCAGCTGTATCCTCTTGGCAGGTCTCCCCAAAGCCTATCATATCCATTTATAAATAACATTACTAATCCTTTGCTGAATAAAGAAATACAATTTTGACCCTTTTTACATGAGAATCATGCCAAAATTCACATGCAGCCCAAATTATGTGGAAATATATGGAAGTACATTTAATGAGTCTACCAGCATACACTATTAGTGATATAAACAATCAAGTAAATGGCCTCACATCAACAGCAAAAGTAGGAATAGGTACCCCTAGGTGTTAAAAGACAAAACGGGTACATCCGCGATTATATTATACAAATAATACAATATAAATTTGGAGACGCTTTCTGCAGTCATGAGTAATGGCTTCGCATTTTCACATTCGAAGAGCATTATCACTCAAAAAAACACCAAAGGTGTCTTTGTTCCACAGTACAAACAGCAGATCCAATCGAATGAATCTGGAATGATTGACAGTCATGCAGGCGGTTTTAAATTCACTGACATTAACTGACACCCACTGGAAGCCCCGCCCCTTTCTCCCTCTTTCTTCTGGTGCTCTCATCTCAACTCAGTTTTCCTGCTTGAAATATGAACTGCCACTGTGCCTTTGCTTTCTTTCAAGGTCAGCAGAATATACTGAGTTCATTAATGTGACACCAACCACATTTATTAGAGATGCACCAAAATTATGGCCACCGAATATTTTTGGAAAAAAGAAAGAGATGTGTGGGGAGCACACTGGAGCTTTGACTTGCCTGATGGACTAATTAATGAACTTACGATTTGTATTAGTAGAGGACTGTAAAATACGTAGATACAAATAATGAATGCTATAAATTATATGCATTTACATGCATGCATACACGACGTGGCCAAAAGTATGTGGACACCTGACCCTCGCACCCATATGTGGGTCTTCCCGAAACTGTTGCCACAAAGTTGGAAGCACACAATTGTAAATTATGCCTTTGTATGGCGTAGCTGTAAAACACCTTTCAAGTGGAACTTAGAGACCCAGTCCTGTTCCTACATGACAATGCTGCCGTGCACAAAGCAAAGACATGGTGTGCCAAGTTTGGAGCAGAAGAACTCGATTGGCCTGCACAGAGCCCTGACCTCAATGCCACTGAAACCTAAAAACACTTAATATTAACATTTAAAAAAAAAATTTTCATGGTGCAGTTTCCATCAAATCCCGCGCTCTGATTGGCTGGCGAGCGGGTCCGTATCCTATGATACGGGCCCCGGTTACGGACCTCTGGCGACTCGCTCGTTCACAACAACAACAAACATGGTAGAATTTTTTGTCAACACATCATTTTTTTTAAAATAAGATTTATTTATAAGATTATCAAAAATCTTTTACATTTTTACCAGCATTTCTCAGGAGAATAGCATTAATTTTACAGCATGGATAGCGATAACGACAGTGTTCACAGCGAAAGCGAGTTTTACTACCCTGAGGAAGAAGAAATAAAAGAAAACATTTCAGGAGAAAGCTAAAAACCTGTAACTTGCTAACGCCGAGCAAAAACATGGCTGAATCCTGAATGACTCCTATTTGTATAAATAGGGGACTACATAGGCAGCAAAATGTAGTTTTTTTTCCTGCCATGGAAGTGCACTTGTATACCGAGGAGGAAGCAATTTGCATTACAGCCGTGAATGAGGATTCAAAATGGCGGCTCGGCTCGGTTTTCCCCTTTCGGGCGCGCTCGTGTTCTGTTAGAATTTGGTAAAGAAAAAATAAATATATTATTTACCAGCTTAAGGTCGGTCCGTATGGTGAAATACCGTGACCTCGGCCTTGAATACTGACCTCGGCCCAGAGGGCCTCGCTCAGCACTTTCAAGACCTCGGTCACAGCATTTCACCATACGGACCTCCCAGCTGGGAAATAACATACGCATATGCCTATGCCTAGCGTCCAACATTTGTGTGAATTTTTTAGCAGGACCTGCCAAATCTTTTAGCAGGATAGATAGCGGGTTAGTTTTTTACTTTATTATGTAAAGCTGCTAAAAACTGTTTGTGGAGTTAGTTATTGTATTGCTGTCTGATTGACATTCACTGTAGCCCTTGGCTTGGACAAGCTGCACCAGTATTCTAGTACTGAATCTCTCTCACCCACTCTCTCTCTCTCACACACACACACACACACACACACACACACACACACACACACACACACACACACACACACATATATATAATACAGGACAGTGCCACTGTCTCTGGGGAAGTCCTGTTAGTCCACAGACATCTCTCTCTCTCTCTCTCTCTCTCTCTCTCTCTCTCTCTCTCCATCTTAATGTATGCCAGCATATATTTAATAAAATATAAACTATGGATTTTCAAAGAAAAAAGAAAACATTTCACTCTGCATATTTTCAGCATGTACTGTTATGACGGAACATTTTTTGATTTTCATTCATATATATATATATATATATAGTGGATTTAATTCTGAGCCACAGGGGTATAAATGTTTGATTGATCCCAGGGTCAGTGAAGTATGGGCTGTAGCTGCAGGGGATATGATTAAGAAGTACAACTCTTGTGGAAAGTGAGAGATGTAGAGAGCTAAATCGAGTAGTTCCTTACATAGGCAACACTTTCTGAAGCAGTGAGCTGGCTGCCCTTCATATCCTGCTTAAACTGACACACACACGGAAAATTTTCTGGGTCCACACGGACCACTGTCTCTGCATTCCTCCCTCTATTTTTTTTTTGTCTCAGTATTAAATAAGCCTTTAGGTACAATTTCATATGGAAATGGATGCCGTCCTTTTCTAAATGGGAAGCAGCTGCTGGTGTCTGTGTATTGAACTTATAAAGTTTGTTTATATGAGAATGTAATTGACTTATCCGTTTTACATGCTTCCTGTGCAAGCTAGCTGTGCATTGTGCACCACGTGTCATTGGAACCAACTTTTCATTTCTGCCATTAAAAGCTTGCATGACTTACAGCGATCTATCAAAACAAGTATAGCCGTGTGCTGCGACATTGTTGGACAATCAGAATCTCTTTTTCCCCCAACGAAATTTGGTATTTCTCCATTTCCTAGTTTCTGCCTCTTGACGTTTGGTGGAAAGTTGGAGGTTATGTGTACAATACCACACATACCCCTTTTCCACCAAAGCAGTTCCAGGGCTGGTTCGGGGCCAGTGCTTAGTTTGGAACCGGGTTTTCTGTTTCCACTGACAAAGAACTGGCTCTGGGGCCAGAAAAACCGGTTCCAGGCTAGCACCAACTCTCTGCTGGGCCAGAGGAAAGAACCGCTTACGTCAGCGGGGGGGCGGAGTTGTTAAGACCAACAACAATAACAAGACCGCGAAAGGTCGCCATTTTTAAGCGACGAGAAGCAGCAGCTGTACAAACGCGAAGTCATCCATTATTATTATTATTATTATTGTTGTTGTTGTTGTTGCTGCTGCTGCTTCTTCCGTGTTGTTTTTGCTTCGATATTCGCGCCAAGGTTTATGCAAACGTAGCGACGTAACTGACGTATACAACGACGCAACTGATGTATACAGCGACGTAATGACGTGGCTTCCCTTAGCACCGCGAGCTATGGAAAAGCAAACTGGTTCTCAGCTGGCTCGCAAGTTGAACGAGTTGTGAACCAGCACCGGCCCTGGACCAGCCCTGGAACTGATTTGGTGGAAAAGGGGTAACAGAGGACGACAAATAATAAATTAATTAGCTGGAATGCCAAGCAAGTGAAAGTGCCAGTGTGCTGCCAAATCCCCTTATGCTAGCCCTGAAACTCACTTAACCAGACTAAAAAGTGGCAACTAATCTAATATAACTGAAAAATATAACAAGTCCTTGAATCCTTGAAATGGGGCGACTTTAATCTTCATCAGCTCCTCGCATCCACTCACCAGAGGCACCACCATATATCTATACATCTATAAATATCCTCTTCTAGCTACTTAAACACAAATTAAATAACTGTGAAAATTGGTTGTTTGATTTAAATACTACATGCTGAGCTTTAGGGCGGCACGGTGGTGTAGTGGTTAGCGCTGTCGCCTCACAGCAAGAAGGTCCGGGTTCGAGCCCCGCGGCCGGCGAGGGCCTTTCTGTGCGGAGTTTGCATGTTCTCCCCGTGTCCGCGTGGGTTTCCTCCGGGTGCTCCGGTTTCCCCCACAGTCCAAAGACATGCAGGTTAGGTTAACTGGTGACTTTAAATTGACCGTAGGTGTGAATGTGAGTGTGAATGGTTGTTTGTCTTTATGTATTAGCCCTGCGATGATCTGGTGACTTGTCCAGGGTGTACCCCGCCTCTCGTCTATAGTCAGCTGGGATAGGCTCCAGCTTGCCCGCGTACCGCACAGGATAAGCGGTTACGGATAATGGATAGATGGATGGACTGTATTGTATTCTACACAGTTTTATCCCTATACCTCCATATTCCTAATTCTGGAACAATTGTCTGACATGCCTCTATGCTCACTAATGTCTTGTGAAAAAAAAAAATGTTCCTACCAACAGCCAGACTATGGAATTGGTTGATGTGTGTAGTGCAGCAGGTGGTTGGAGTCAGAAAAGAGTAGCATGTCCCACAGCACTGAGGAAAATATGAACCAGTCGCAGCATGCTATGTTTAAACAAATATATATAAAAATGAAAAGTCAATAAGGAGTAGAGGTTTTTTTTTCGTTAACCAAAACAGCAAAAAACCAAAATGTTAGCGAGTGCTTTAGGTTAGCAATTTGTACTCTATGGATTTTTCCAGTATTTTTTTTAGACAAGTGGCCTTCCTGAAGAAAATGTGAGTGTGATTGCTCAGTCCAAAAATAAAGTTGAGTGTGGGGCGAGTTGGCCTGAGGTATGAAATGAAGTTTGACGGCTGTTGAATGAATCATGACGAAGCGGGACGCCTTGCCTTGTGTATTTTTATGGGGCCAAAAATGCATTGCAGCCAATGGGAGAAATAGGATTGGACAAAAAGCAAGACGACGACGAGGGAGGGTCATGACTGATTTCATATGTGTTGGGTGAGTTGTCCTGAGGTGTCTCTCAAGGTAAGTTTGATGAAGCATAAATGAGCAAGAAGACTTTGATTTTGAAACTCCATTCATTTCAGTGAGGGGGGAAAAAGAGGCATGTAAAAGACGGAAACGTTTTTGGGTAAGATATACTGCCGTTGCTTGTTAGCTACAGTAGCATCATGGTTCTAGTGCAAACTAAATACGCAAACATAATATATTCTGGCTCATCAGCTAAACCAGAAATTTGTACATGTTTGATTTTGCGCCAAACTATCCATCTCATTATCTCTAGCTGCTTTATCCTGTTCTACAGGGTCGCAGGCAAGCTGGAGCCTATCCCAGCTGACTACGGGTGAAAGGCGGGGTACACCCTGGACAAGTCACCAGGTCATCACAGGGCTGACACATAGACACAGACAACCATTCACACTCACGGTCAATTTAGAGCCACCAATTAACCTAACCTGCATGTCTTTGGGGGAAACCAAAGCAAACACGGGGAGAACATGGAAACTCCACACAGAAAGGCCGTTGCCGACTGCTGGGCTCGAACCCAGAACCTTCTTGCTGTGACGCGACAGTGCTAATCACTACACCACCGTGCCGCCACACCAAACTATTCCTTTAACATGAACCATTTGGTAGTTATGTACAGTATTTCCCACAATTACACATCCTCCCCCCTTAACAAGACACCAGGCTAAAACTCACCTGCTGCTTTTTCTCTTCTAGCTTAAACCTCTGAGGAATATCCTAACGCTCGGTTCAGATGAGACATGGTCCTTATAATAGGTTGTCAATTGCATATTGAACCTAAAATAGCACTGTTCTCCGATCAGCGGCGCTCCAGCTGCAGAAGATGGTTAATATCTATATTCTACAACGCATGACGATGCAATAAGAGGCCTGAGAGGTGGAGGTGGAGACTTTCACATGTGCTGAGCTCTAATGTGCAGTACAGAGAATACTTGGAAAGTTTGCCCACAGAAAAATGAAAGGTCAGGTTAACTGACCAAGGAGAGCAAACTGTATTTCTTTTCTACCTCTCATTCCTTTTCTATAGGGGTGTTCACACGGCACATATTTGCATCGATGCTGCACCGATGTATTTTGTTGCGATATATCTTACACCGGTGTAAATTTTGTGGAGCGTTCACACGTCACAACCCTGCTTACTAGAGAGAAGCGTGTTAGCACCGGTGCAGCCCCACTTGCGTTCACACGGCAGTTTTTGCGACCGTGCTATACGATAGTCATAATGCGGAAATGAAATATGCGCATGCGTGAAAATGTACTTCCTTTTCCCGGTTGTCATGGCATCACCAAGCACCGTGAAAACAACGTGGATGAAGACACCAGTGTTGCCAGATACTGCTGACGTTTTCCAGCCCAAAATCTGTTCAAATCCGCCAAAATGCGCTTAAAACCGCCCAATCTGGCAACACTGGAAGACACGCAGTTCTGTTGTTGTTGATATTCGCCATTTTGGAAGCGCAAAATACCAGGATGCAAATTATACAATGCCCGTATGTAATCAAGTCTCCTCACGCGTAGCGAGTCTACCCCTGTAGCCTTCAGACGTCCCATTTTATATCGGTGCTGCCCCGCAAACTAGCATTTACTCCGGAGTAAATTTCTTAAACCACCACCTGAGCAGGGTTAGATTTGCACCGGTTTAAGCAGCTTTCAGGGGCTACGCCGCTATAACTTTGCACCGTGTGAACGTTCTACCGGGGCAGCCCCGGTGCTACACCGGAGTAAAAGTTGCCGTGTGAACACCCCTTATGGATGCGGGTGAAAATCTTGTACTGGCTCTGCAGAAGGAAGCATTGATTCCCCCCCCCATATTTGATCATTTACGTTCCCCGAGGTAGAGCACAGATTAAAGATTTATCAAGCAGCTGAACATCCTCCATGGCCGCATAGCTCGTCTTTGATAAGTTGTGAGAGCGAGACTTTATGCAAATGAGAAGTGAATATTGCCAGGCCAGTAAGATTGTTTTATGTGATGCTGGTCTCATCACGTTCACGGTCACGGTCATGGCGCACTCTAAAATGAGTGCAGTAGAAGATGGAAGAGATAGAGAGCAGCAAGGAGGCAAGCTATACCCTGAAAAAAACATAATTACATCAGCATCTGAGAGCCCTGTGTCCGCTGCTTAAAATAACAGGAAATAACTTCATTGGTTTCAACCTTTTATTTACTCAGTACATGAAAGTGCATTAAGGAGGAGGATGTAAAAATGTGTGCAAGCATTAATTGGGATGTAAGCGCATAAGAATCTAATTAATTTCAGAAACACAAAGATTTCCAAAATCTTCAGGACAGCCAGCAGTTTCACCGGGGCACTAATCTAATCTCCATCTGGCTTAGTTTTTCAAAGACAAGTATGCTGATGGGCGGCACGGTGGTGTAGTGGTTAGCGCTGTCGCCTCACAGCAAGAAGGTCCGGGTTCAAGCCCCGTGGTCGGCGAGGGCCTTTCTGTGTGGAGTTTGCATGTTCTCCCCGTGTCCGCGTGGGTTTCCTCCGGGTGCTCCGGTTTCCCCCACAGTCCAAAGACATGCAGGTTAGGTTAACTGGTGACTCTAAATTGACCGTAGGTGTGAATGTGAGTGTGAATGGTTGTCTGTGTCACTCAGTGCGTTTACATGCACATAGAGAAAATCGAATTTCTGCCGTTGCTTGACTGAAATCGAAGTTCTAAATGGCATGTAAACACCTTAGCTAGGCTGAAATTGAACCGAACTTGATTTCTCGCAATCGAGCTACACGACCTAGATTATGCGATTGTAGCCGAGCTACTTGGTGCATGTAAACCCTTTCGAGCCGCTTACTTCAGTACTGCCCCTTCCGGAAGTGACGAGTGACGAGACCAAAAGCGGGAAAAACAACAGCCTCGGTCGGCATGACAACGAATCATGACAACGGCATGAATCTTTTCTTTTTGTGGCATTGTTTGCACTGTTAAAATTTAGCTCACTTACTGTATCACCAAATACATCTGTACAGCTGTTGCATAGCTGTGAATTGTGTACATAAACAAGTCACTGTATTTGTGTGTGTGTGTGTGTGTGTGTGTGTGTATATATATATCCATATATATCCAACATCTGAAGAATGTCAATAAAAACAAAACAATTGAACTTTTTGTGTGTTTATTAAGACATAAGTTAAATTGTAAGCAAAAAAAAAATATTTTTGTAAGCAAAAAATGGACTTTAGAAAAATATTATTGTGCAAAATAAGTTGTCTTACAAAACAGTGGTCTGCGCCGGACAGTTTGTAGCCATACAGTCTGTTAGAGCAAGCCTAACAGCTTGAACTGCCAGTGTTGCCAGATTGGGGGGTTTTAAGTGCATTTTGGCGGATTTGAACATGTTTTGGGCTGGAAAACGTCAGCAGTATCTGGCAACACTATAGGTCTTCTTCATGACGACAACCGGAAGTGTACCAACACGATGGGGCGTGTAGCGCCACCTGTGGCTCGGGTGCACAATGCACCTTGCACAATAGCTTGATTTCACTTGTGCATGTAGGATTGGATTTCTCTGGCACCCCTGCTGGGACCCTTTGCTCGATTACCGACAGTAGCTCGATTTGGATGTGCATGTAAACGTACTGTATGTGTCAGCCCTGTGATGACCTGGCAACTTGTCCAGGGTGTACCCCGCCTTTCGCCCGTAGTCAGCTGGGATAGGCTCCAGCTTGCCTGCGACCCTGTAGAACAGGATAAAGTGGCTAGAGATAATGAGATGAGAAGTATGCTGATTCCATTTTCAATATGATACTAATGTCAAGGATATGTGCAGTGTTGAATAATATGACTATATAGATTCCTTAACATGGTAAGTAAGAATAGCACATGATGGGGTGCGCTGTTATTTCACAGTTATTCACCAAAAGTGAAGTGAATAATGTCTGAGATGAAGTCGAGGTTATTATTCACCGAGCCTGAGGCGGATAATTGTTTTTGTATGAATACGCAGGTGATTATTTTTAAAAATCGTATTAAAAATCATTTATTTCAAATTTCAAAAGCAGCGTGCAAATGTAATAACAGGCTTGTGTCACTTATCTACGCTGAGTCATAAAGATACTTTGTTTTGAAATTGATAAAATAGATCGCAATCTCACCTTCCCTTTGAATAGGTTTAGACCGAACTTCGTAGCATTTTTAGTGCTTTTAGGAACAGCGCTTTCTTTCATCATTTGTAACCCCTCCTCACTTACAGTGACAAAGCGATTGGCCGCCATTTTGCTGAGTCGCTCGAGGTGATTATCGAGAAATAATCCGAATTTCTCGACCAATCAGTGTGCACGCGATTTCCTATGATCACCTCCTTATTATCCCACGCCCAAACGAAGTTTGATGGGGGATATACCGTAGAAACGGGTTCTGTCCATCCGGTCACGTTTTCGTTTCCAGGCCATATCTTTAAAACTACTGAAGATATTTTCATGAAACTTTGTACACATATCAAGCAACATGTGAACTGGTGTGTTTTGTTATTTTGGATTTTTGAAAAAAAGTATTTTTCAAATTTTTACATACAAAATTGATTTTGACTTGGTTTCTAAGAGCAGCGTTAGTTTCCGGAGCATATATCCAAAACTATTCATGATACGGATTTGAAACTTGGTGTACATGTTAACAAGGTGATGTAGATGTGCGTTTTCATACTCAGAAATTTGAGAAATTTAAATTTTTCATGTTTCCATGGAAACAATTTCAGACTTAGTCTCTCAGGTTAGTCTTCAGGGTAGGTTTTGTTTACGGAGCAGAACTTGAGAACTATGAGTGGTACGGTTTTGAAAGTTGGTATATGTGTTGATTAAGTAATGTATATGTGCCTTTTGATACTAAGAAATGTGAGAAATGTTAATTTTTAGCTCCCCTGGACCAAAGGTCCGGTGGGTTTATGCCATGGGCTGCTGAGGTCAGTGTAAAGAGGTAGGGTTGGTTTCCTGCAGCAGAACTTGAAAAGTATGACAAATAATATCTTGAAACTTGGTATATAGTTGGTATATAGGGCGGGGGATATAGATGACTCGGTCTTCTTGTTTATACTAATAGAAAATAATCAACGACGGGGTGGTGAGATGCAGCCTGATGCAAAGCTGAGTTACTGTTACCACCCTGAAGTTGAGTATTTTCCAGTAGCAGCACATCCTGGAGGTTTTTTTTTTTTTTTTTTAAATCCCTCTTCTACCACAGCAGTTTGCCAACATACAGTATAAAATTTTAATGATTAAGTAACTAAATGTTGTGTATTTTATCCATTTACCGTATAGGTATATTTAATGTTGTCGAACATCTATTAAACAATCCAGTATCACTTACCTTATAGCAGCTGTAAATTCTATAAGAGCAAAGCCGTCCTTCCTGAAGACTTTCTCATGTTGGATCACTTACCTTTGACTGTTATAATGCACTGACACTAGAGACTACTTCACTTCCTTGCAGAAAATTTATCACCGATTACATGTTGCTGTTTTTCTAATCTTTTAAGGTGTCATTGTTAACTGTCATGCCAGTTAGTAAGAATACTCGTACTAATATACAGGGTGTTTCAAAAATTTTGATATCATTTCACAATCTAATAAATTTGCAAATTCTCGTTCTCGTTCATTTGACCTCAGATTTTAACAGCATGTGTGGAAACCGGTCAAAATTTTATGTTTACTGTTTTTTGTTTTAATCTTTTGAGGTATAGAAATGCCATTCACTGGAAAAGAAAAGGCGTTTTGCGTGTTCGAGTACGCTCGAACACAGTCGAAAATTTGTGAAATCGTTCATGGAATCCACAAACCTTTTGAATTTCTCATTCAAATTTTGAGGAATGAATCTTCTGTTGCTCAACATTAAGCCTGTTCAGTTTCATTTGCCGAGACTACAGTTTGTAGTTTCTTATGGAATCAATTTTGTGCCAAAATGTTCATACAATACTTTTGAAATATCAAACAAAAACGACAAATCAAAATACAAAAAAAGAAAAAAAAAGCCAATTTTTTTAGACTGGCAAACAAATTATTTGTGTAATCGTGCAAAATATCAGTCTATTACTCTTCAGAAACCTTTTATTTTTGTTCCGCGTCTTTCTCAGTTTTGTTTGACGTAATTTATTTTGGTTGCGATTCCAGTTTTCTCGTTTGCGCTCCCTGACTGTTTGCTGGCAGTTTTGGCACAAACTTCACGTGTGGGTGGGCTGTCCAGGAACGCATTCCCATTGGGTAACTTGTGTTTGACTGACAGCTACGCTCAGCCATTCCCCCGGAGGCTGTTGTGGCCATTTCCTACTCGGATTCTGGCGGACTGTTTGACGAGTGACCGACCCATTGACGGTAAACAAGGATCGAGTGGACTTCAGTGGCGACTATGATATTGAATTAATTCAACAAAGTGTAAATTCAATATCATAGTCGCCACTGAAGTCCACTTGATCCTTGTTTACCGTCAATGGATCGGTCACTTGTCAAACAGTCCGCCAAAATCTGAGTAGGAAATGGCCGCAACAGCCTCCGGGGGAATCGCTGAGCATAGCTGTCAGTCAAACACAAGTTAGCCAATGGGAATGCATTCCTGGACAGCCCACCCACACGTGAAGTTTGTGCCAAAACTGCAAGCAAAAAGTCAGGGAGCGCAAACGAGAAAGCTGGAATCGCAACCAAAATAAATTACGTCATACAAAACTGAGAAAGACGTGGAACAAAAATAAAAGTTTTCTGAAGAGTAATAGACTGATATTTTGCACGATTACACGAATAATTTGTTTGCAAGTCTAAAAAAATTGACTTTTTTTCTTTTTTTGTATTTTGATTTGTCGTTTTTGTTTGATATTTCAAAAGTATTGTATGAACATTTTGGCACAAAATTGATTCCATAGTTTCTGGGATTGGGCGGCACGGTGGTGTAGTGGTTAGCGCTGTTGCCTCACAGCAAGAAAGTCCGGGTTCGAGCCCCGTGGCCAGCGAGGGCCTTTCTGTGTGGAGTTTGCATGTTCTCCCCATGTCCACATGGGTTTCCTCCGGGTGCTCCGGTTTCCCCCACAGTCCAAAGACATGCAGGTTAGGTTAACTGGTGACTCTAAATTGACCGTAGGTGTGAATGTGAGTGTGAATGGTTGTCTGTGTCTATGTGTCAGCCCTGTGATGACCTGGCGACTTGTCCAGGGTGTACCCCGCCTTTCGCCCGTAGTCAGCTGGGATAGGCTCCAGCTTGCCTGCGACCCTGTAGAAGGATAAAGCGGCTAGAGATAATGAGATGAGATGAGTTTCTGGGATATTTACATCTCAAATAATATCACATTTTTGGAAGCACCTTGTGTGTGTATATATAATGTTTTATTTAGCTTGTATACAGTTTAATATGGCTGTGTTGGGTCAGTGGACAGTTTAAAAACCAAGTATAAAAGAGAGGCCCAAGAGAAGGCGGATTGTGTTTTGTAAAAGCTCCAAGAGCATACACATATATCTCCTGAAAGTCAATACTGGCCTCACTAATGCGTGTGTGGACATGCTTCAGATGTTGCTGACCCATTAGTAACCCAGCTACTTTAGCGTGCATGAGTGAAAGTGGGACCAAACGCTTCAGGTTCACAGTGATTAATGTTCTCATCAACGATAGGCGGAACAGATACACAGAAAGCAGCAGTGAGTGAGACGGAGCCAAAAAACCCCTCCTTCTCTCTCTGTCTGTGTCAGTGAAATGTCAATTAGACGCCAGTGTAATGAATAGATTTACACCGCTGTGTGGCAGTTGCTCTTTTACACTGATCTGAGATCACCTGCCCAGCTCTGGAGCTTCGGCGAAAGGTTTATGACAGAAGATGTAGAACCTTTTTGGAAAAAAAGTGCACAACAGTCCTGATTTCACCAAGATGCAGCGCGCTCTTAAACGGAGCCAGTGTATATTTGAGGTGACAGTGATTGAAGGCGACATCGAAGAACCATCTTTACGTCTCACGTCTGTCTCTCCGCAATATATTACAATAATGGACAATTACTGATATACACACTGCGTTTTGTACTTTTCTCGCCAACTTCATAAACCACCAGTAAGAAATTGTTATACCATCAAGCAGACGTTGAACAGCTTTACCCCATTTTATTATGTCTTCCTACTGAATTCTGCATTGCTGTAAACCTTATCTTGTTTCTTGAAACATAACGTTACCCATGTGGAGGCCAGAGGTGCATAGAGTAAGCAAAAACCTATACTTGAGTAACCGTAATGTTACTTCATAATACTCAAGTAGAAGTAAAAGTACTCATCAAAATAACGACTTTTGTATGAGTAAAAAAAATCTCATGAAGTCAAGTTTATTTGTACAGCGCTTTTAACAATAGACACTTGCGCAAAGCAGCTGTGCAGAATTTGAACGACTTTAAACATGAACTAATTTTATCCCTAATCTGTCCCCAATGAGCAAGCCTGTGGCGACGGTGGCAAGGAAAAACTCCCTCAGATGACATGAGGAAGAAACCTCGAGAGGAACCAGACTCAAAAGGGAACCCATCCTCATTTGGGTGATAACAGACAGCATGACTATAACATGAACAGTTTTAACGTGAAGTCAGTTTCGTTGATGTTATAAACTCTTCATTGATGGAAACTTGAGTACAAAACTGTTCATGACAACTGCAGTCCTAAAGTTAGCAAGTCAGCTGTAGTCTTCAGCCATAAAAGCATTACTGTAAGAGTCCAGAGCGTCCTCCAAGTGCGACTTTCAACTGTCCACATGGGGCCGTCCTTCACAGGAGCGATGCGATGAGACTCCAGTCAGATGTAGGGCATCAGGATGGATCAGCCAGGTCCGAGGAGCAGAAGAGGTCAGCATCTTGATCTCAGGATTAACCTGTAACTTAGAGGGACAGATGGGAGGGCGAAGAGAGAGAAAACACAGGTTGTTGGGTATGCCCAATGTCACCTGAATAAGTAGGAGCAGTATAAATTTTGCGCTAAGTATAAGCAGAAATGACTTCAAACAGTGAGTAACTACATCTCATCTCATCTCATTATCTCTAGCCGCTTTATCCTTCTACAGGGTCGCAGGCAAGCTGGAGCCTATCCCAGCTGACTACGGGCGAAAGGCGGGGTACACCCTGGACAAGTCGCCAGGTCATCACAGGGCTGACACATAGACACAGACAACCATTCACACTCACATTCACACCTACGGTCAATTTAGAGTCACCAGTTAACCTAACCTGCATGTCTTTGGACTGTGGGGGAAACCGGAGCACCCGGAGGAAACCCACGCGGACACGGGGAGAACATGCAAACTCCGCACAGAAAGGCCCTCGCCGGCCCCGGGGCTCGAACCCAGGACCTTCTTGCTGTGAGGCGACAGCGCTAACCACTACACCACCGTGCCGCCTGAGTAACTACATATGATGATTTATTACAACCCCGATTCCAAAAAAGTTGGGACAAAGTACAAATTGTAAATAAAAACGGAATGCAATAATTTACAAATCTCAAAAACTGATATTGTATTCACGATAGAACATAGACAACATATCAAATGTCAAAAGTGAGACATTTTGAAATTTCATGTCAAATATTGGCTCATTTGAAATTTCATGACAGCAACACATCTCAAAAAAGTTGGGACAGGGGCAATACGAGGCTGGAAAAGTTAAAGGTACAAAAAAGGAACAGCTGGAGGACCAAATTGCAACTCATTAGGTCAATTGGCAATAGGTCATTAACATGACTGGGTATAAAAAGAGCATCTTGGAGTGGCAGCGGCTCTCAGAAGTAAAGATGGGAAGAGGATCACCAATCCCCCTAATTCTGCGCCGACAAATAGTGGAGCAATATCAGAAAGGAGTTCGACAGTGTAAAATTGCAAAGAGTTTGAACATATCATCATCTACAGTGCATAATATCATCAAAAGATTCAGAGAATCTGGAAGAATCTCTGTGCGTAAGGGTCACGGCCGGAAAACCATACTGGGTGCCCGTGATCTTCGGGCCCTTAGACGGCACTGCATCACATACAGGCATGCTTCTGTATTGGAAATCACAAAATGGGCTCAGGAATATTTCCAGAGAACATTATCTGTGAACACAATTCACCGTGCCATCCGCTGTTGCCAGCTAAAACTCTATAGTTCAAAGAAGAAGCCGTATCTAAACACGATCCAGAAGCGCAGACGTCTTCTCTGGGCCAAGGCTCATTTAAAATGGACTGTGGCAAAGTGGAAAACTGTTCTGTGGTCAGACGAATCAAAATTTGAAGTTCTTTATGGAAATCAGGGACGCCGTGTCATTCGGACTAAAGAGGAGAAGGACGACCCAAGTTGTTATCAGCGCTCAGTTCAGAAGCCTGCATCTCTGATGGTATGGGGTTGCATTAGTGCGTGTGGCATGGGCAGCTTACACATCCGGAAAGACACCATCAATGCTGAAAGGTATATCCAGGTTCTAGAGCAACATATGCTCCCATCCAGACGACGTCTCTTTCAGGGAAGACCTTGCATTTTCCAACATGACAATGCCAAACCACATACTGCATCAATTACAGCATCATGGCTGCGTAGAAGAAGGGTCCGGGTACTGAACTGGCCAGCCTGCAGTCCAGATCTTTCACCCATAGAAAACATTTGGCGCATCATAAAACGGAAGATACGACAAAAAAGACCTAAGACAGTTGAGCAACTAGAATCCTACATTAGACAAGAACGGGTTAACATTCCTATCCCTAAACTTGAGCAACTTGTCTCCTCAGTCCCCAGACGTTTACAGACTGTTGTAAAGAGAAAAGGGGATGTCTCACAGTGGTAAACATGGCCTTGTCCCAACTTTTTTGAGATGTGGTGTTGTCATGAAATTTAAAAATCACCTAATTTTTCTCTTTAAATGATACATTTTTTCAGTTTAAACATTTGATATGTCATCTATGTTCTATTCTGAATAAAATATGAAATTTTGAAACTTCCACATCATTGCATTCCGTTTTTATTTACAATTTGTACTTTGTCCCAACTTTTTTGGAATAGGGGTTGTACATCTATAATGTATTATTCTGTCCAAATTCACTGGATATGAGGAATCGCGCGCTCTGATTGGCTACTCTGCTACTCGGATATCAGCTCATATACTGCAAGTAGAGAAAAACAAAACTGCGGCGCGTGTTGCTCAACCAACCAAGGACGAAATAAAAACTCTACTCGAAAACAAAACCCCAAAAACTACAAAATAAAAAGCAACAAAATATGGACTAAAAGTATTTGATGGTAAGAACCTATCTTTTTTTTTTTCAAGAATTATTATTATTATTATTATTATTATTATTATAGCATTTTTCACAAATTGCGACTGTCATTTTACCGGTTTGTGTACATTCTAAGCAGAAATTATTTTGTTGGATGTTTCGGATAAAGTTTTTATTTATCAAATTTGCAAAAAATAAAAATGCTCTGCTTCTCAAAATCCAGTGAATGTGGATGGAAAAAAACAGTTATTTCACTCAGTCTCGTCATACATGGCGATCAGCTCATGTACGACTCGATTTCATGGAATAACTGCTCATTCAAGTGCTATATCATATTCTTAATAATAACAACAACAAATTATTATTATTATTATAATACCAACCAACAAGGCAATTTTGCCACAGGATAGTTGAATAAATCTTCCAAACTAGCTTCATGGTAATAGCATCGTGGTTGAGCGTCAGTGTGTGAATGTAGGGTGAAGTGTGAGCGGTAAGGCGCTTCACCGGTGAGGGATTTCTGTTGATGAGTGGTCCGTGTTGCTGAGAGCAATTAATAGTAACAGAGGTGGAATCAACATCTGTGTAAAAGGCACAGCCAGCATTGTGGAGCAAGGGTGTGATGTTTTTGGCATTGAGTTCATTTTTGACATTCTTCTTTCCAAGAGCAGCACAAATTCAAGCATCTCCATGTGTGGCGTCTGAATCGCTTCCTACTTCTCTTCACTTTCTCCTCCAACAGATTTCTAATCCTACACAACTCTGCTGGCGTTTGAAGAGTAGTTTAAATGTGCACAGCTAACAAAAGCACCTCAACACTCCTTTTAGCTGTCATTATTGTTTTGAAAGCAATGCCGTTCAGGGTATTCATATTTCCGACGCATAGTGTGTTATGTCACACTAGATGCCAACGTTCTGTTGTGTTATACGTCACACCTCTGGTTGCAGAACACTGGCACACTGTGTAAAAAAAACAAAGCAAAAAAAACCCCCCAAACACGCCAGCGCGGCTTCATGCCGATTTTATTTGGTTCACTCTAAGCAACCAAAGTGAGAATATTGATGGATGATCTTTACGGAAATATTGTAGAATATTTGTATTAAAAGAGCTTGTGATTGACAGAGAGAGAGAGAAAAAGAGAGTGTATGTGATGTTTCCCACCCTGAGAGCAGTCAGTTAGGCTGTCTCAGCTCCCAGACATGGATGGCTGTGGCATTTTCAGGATTCAAACTCATGATCCTGACGATAAGTTGAACGCTTCTGTTGCACCACAAGCCCTTTTAATCTTCTTTTTTTTTTTTTTTTAAGCCCACAGTTACTGGAATACAAAATGGCCCAATGTACCGTATTTTCCAGACTATACGTCGCTCCGGAGTTTAAGTCGCATCAGCCAAAAAATGCATTATGAAGACGAAAAAAACATATATACGTCGCACCGGACTACAAGTCGCACTTTTTTGAAGGGTTATTCTAGACTCTGTGATTGTATCTGATAAGCGGCGCGTGGTTACTGCGCAACTGCATTGTTTATTTAATAAACGAACAGCTGAGCAGTGATAACGCGCCCTTTGCCCTGTGAGTAGCCTAGTCTGATTATTTTAAATATCTACTACTATCTTTAATACTATCATTATTACTAGTAGCCTATATTATTATTATTATTATAACTAATATTAGTAGCCTATTACTGATGCATTAATCAGTTTGCTTTTAGAATATTTTTACCGGTAGGGCTTATTATCGCCCCATGGCTCTTTCATCTGTGTTATTAAAGCTGTAGTCATCATCGAGGAGTGTCGTTCTTCATTTTTGTCGAATTTTATTTCATCAAATCAGAGGTCAAGTAGGCTATAGGTATATCATCTCCAAAGACAGGTACGGTAGTAAAAACAACCGTCTAGTGAAAAACAACAACAACCGCTCAGAGAAAAAAACAGGCAGAAAGTGCGCCTGCCAGTTAACGTCATATCAGATAAAAACATTAAACGTTATTCAGACCATTAGCACCATAACATCAGAGACAAAGAATAAAGTTCATCTTGGAAGGAGAGTTATTTTTAAAAATGCAAAACAAAATCATTTATAATAGCCCAGAGAAAAACTGGCTGAATATGTACCGTAACATTAAGTTATTCAGTAGCCTATAGGCCGAAAATCGGGGCTTAATTTGAGCCGGAACATGACGGAACAAGATCCGGAACCTCCGTCGTCGGATCCGGCAGCTATTTTCATTTCATTCGGTGTTCCGGCAGCTATTTAAATGGATCAGATCACCTCCGTGATCATCACAAAGGGAAAAAAATCAAACAATAAATTAAATAAGTAAATAAAAATTTGTTTAGTGTTCGGTTTTGATTTTGATATCTGTTGTTGATTTCTCTCCTATGACATCCACAAAATCTATGCGAAAGGGGAAGGGGGGGGGCATGGGATGTATACGTCCGCTCAATAGAACACCGGGTTTTTTGTAGCCGTTAGCTTGCGCTGTGGAAAAAATGGCAAAAAAAACAAGAAAGCTTACTAAAATTTTTAAAATGAATTCTCCAACTTGTTTTGTAAACCCTTTATTGCTTAACTATTACTTGAATTGATTGCACTTATGTTTGCTGGCACTGCTTTTAATGAGCAGGAGAAAAACAGGGAGGGCTCGGAAAATGACCGCAAACCCGGGTCCCCAGATTTATGGTATGGCGCTTTATCCACCAGAGCCACGAAGTCCCGCTGGCACTGCTTTTAAATACCCCACTTAAATCCTTAAAATGAGTCATTTAACTCATGTCTTGTGTGATCTGATCTCCAATGGTGAAATAAACCGGTTGTGATACGAGTACAGTCTGTTATTTTAAAAGATAAATTTAATATATAATTTAATATATAGCCTAATAAAAAATAATATTTTATAACATAATATCACGACATATTACTGTCTGTAACTGTTCGTCACTAAAGCGTTTTCTAAGATCATAATGTCTGATATTATTATTTTTTTTTTACACACACAATAAGCGCGTGTGCGTAAAGTTATAATAAACCACCCCCGCCTTTTTTTTTTTTTTGAGTCGCCGGACCCACCCACCTCCTGCGTTCCAGGACCTCCCACTTCACAAATTAAGCACTGCCTAAAATCATTACATAACTTATTTAAATAACTATAGGCCTATCATTAATAATAAAACACAGGTCAATCAAGTTTATCAAGCTGACGATTTCACTCCAAATCAGCAAATCCATTGAATTCCTCATCCTCGGTGTCGCTTCTGAACAACTCTGCCAACTCCAGCGGCAGACGAAGCACCGTTTCCTCTTCTTCTGCGTGGCTGTCGTCAGACTCGGCATCAGCTCCAGTTATTCCGCGGTGGAAAAAAAAACCATATATACGTCACACCGGAGTATAAGTCGCATGGCCAGCTGAACCATGAAAAAAAGTGCGACTTATCTCATCGTCTCTAGCCGCTTTATCCTGTTCTACAGGGTCGCAGGCAAGCTGGAGCCTATCCCAGCTGACTACGGGCGAAAGGCGGGGTACACCCTGGACAAGTCGCCAGGTCATCACAGGGCCGACACATAGACACAGACAACCATTCACACTCACATTCACACCTACGGTCAATTTAGAGTCACCAGTTAACCTAACCTGCATGTCTTTGGACTGTGGGGGAAACCGGAGCACCCGGAGGAAACCCACGCGGACACGGGGAGAACATGCAAACTCCACACAGAAAGGCCCTCGCTGGCCCCGGGGCTCGAACCCGGACCTTCTTGCTGTGAGGCGACAGCGCTAACCACTACACCACCGTGCCGCCCCAGTGCAACTTATAGTCTGAAAAATACGGTATGTATGCTGACTTCATAGGGTATTTGTGATTTTTTTTTTTCCACAAATTAAGCGCCTTTTGGGAACGAACTACTTACATCTGTGCCGCGCTACGGGATTTTTGTACCAGATGTTCTGTTTATGGAATGTGTAGAAATGGTGTTGAAAAGCGTCATGTTTTACACCATTTTCACTGACTGATCCAGCAACTATCAACAAATAATCACCTCAATAGTGCCACTACGGGATACATTTACCACTTTTAACGTCATCCACAACTGTGTTGGACTGAGGCTGGTTCTAGAGGACTTAGGACAGGGACTCGTTTTAAATGACTACTGTGTAGTTACTGTCCAGAACCGGAAACGAGTCAACTCTTGACAGCGTCCATTCATTGTACATGTACTGACTGATTCTGAGTTCTGGTCTCCATCCCTGTGTCCGAAATCGCTCACTCGTTCACTGCTCCCTATATAGGGAATTACTATATAGAGGACTACATAGTGAGCTCATTGCAAAATGAAAAAACGCTTTCGGACACTACTCCGTCGCGCTGGTAATTACATCATTACTGTTGCACAATTAAAACGTGCCAGATCAGTCGGCTGGTGGGTTTTCAAAATAATAAATACACGCATGTATTTTTGTGATAAATCCATATTATACTGAGCGCATTTCCCACATTAATCAATACAAAGTAGCTGCATCTTTCAGTTCTTTTAAATCAAGGCTGAATACTTTCTTCTTTGCCGCTGCCTTTTATTAAATCAAATTTGAGACTTTTAATTTGATTTCTTTCAGCGCGACCGCAATGCATGATGGGATGTATTGCTTTGGTTAGTGACCATCGTTGTACACTACTTTTCATGATGCACTGTGGGATACTTTGAGCGCACTATATAGGGTGTAAATAATCCTCACTAACGTTTCGGACAGCACTACAAAATGGCGTCCCCATTATATAGTGCCCTATATAGTGAGTAGGGAGCGATTTCGGACATGGGGCATGTCTTCTTTCAACACTAGACGTTCAGAGGTTAGAAAGAATAAAAACACATTTTATGACTGACTGTCTTGTATCAAAAACAGTTTGAGCTTTGTTGGTAACGTTTTGTACAGGTTCAAGTTGGTCCCATGTTAGAAACTGAGTATCGGCAACTAATATTCTGACATCATTGGCACAGTGGCAAAAATTAATTTGGCATGGTGCCAACCAATCAATGAGGCATCAGATTAAATTAGCTATAGTCGTTTTGCCAATCCATCGTGAAAGTAGTGTCATTCTGGTCCAAAAATACACTTTAGACCTAGCTGAAATATCATGGACATTTTGAAGGCTTTCTGCCTGGAAAATGGACCAGTTTGGGTTGCGTGCACATGATTTCATGTCAGATTTACAGTCATGTCCCTTGGTCCAGTTTAACTTTTGGTTTGTATTTCCTGCATATGAAGGCTTGGTAGCGTAATGCAGCAGGTATAACTCAAAATCCATCATCTGAGCATCTGGTTTGAAAATCTGGTGGATTGACACATATGAATGCTGACTTGCGATTTTTTTTTTTCCCCCACAAATTGATTCCAACAATTGCATATTGGGATTAAACTACTTACATATAATCCCTGTGTCCGGAATCGCTCACTCGTTCACTACTCCCTATATAGGGAATTACTATATAGAGGACTATATAGTGAGCTCATTGGTAAAATGAAAAAAAAAAACGCTTTCAGGCACTGGTCTGTTGTGCTGGTATTTACGTCATTACTGTCGCACAATTAAAACGTGCCAGATCAGTCGGCTGGTGGGTTTGCAAAATAATAAATACATGCATGTATTTTTGTGATAAATCCATATTATACTGAACGCATTTCTTACATTAATCAATACAAAGTAGCTGCATCTTTCAGTTCTTTTAAATCAAGGCTGAATCCTTTCTTCTTTTCCGCTGCCTTTTATTAAATCAAATTTGAGACTTTTAATTTGATTTCTTTCAGTGCGACTGCAATGCATGATGGGATATATTGCTTTGGTTAGTGACCATCGGTTGTACACTACTTTTCGTGATGCATTGTGGGATACTTTGAGTGCACTATATAGGGTGTAAATAATCCTCACTAAGGTTTCGGACAGCACTACAAAATGGCGTCCTCACTATACAGTGCCCTATATCTCCAGCCTATCTGGAAATCCAAGCAGTACAGCTTGAAGACCAAGCTTAGACTCTACAATAGTAATGTCAAATCTGTGCTCCTTTATGGCTCGGAGTGCTGGCGTGTTGTGAAGTCAAATATGAACAAGATCAGTGCATTCCAGAATGGGTGTTTACAGAAGATATGCCATATCTTTTGGCCGCAGAAAGTGTCGAATGAAGAACTCTATAGATACACGGGCTGCTACATCATCATACTGGAAATTAAGCACCGTCACCTGAAATGGTTGGGACACGTTTTAAGAATGGAGCAAGTCAAGTCAAGTTTATTTGTATAGCGCTTTTAACAATAAACATTGTCGCAAAGCAGCTTTACAGAATTTGAACGACTTAAAATATGAGCTAATTTTATCCCTAATCTATCCCCAATGAGCAAGCCTGTGGCGACGGTAGCAAGGAAAAACTCCCTCAGGCGACATGAGGAAGAAACCTCGAGAGGAACCAGACTCAAAAGGGAACCCATCCTCATTTGGGCAACAAGAGACAACATGACTATAACATTAACAGTTCTAACATATAAAGTCAGCTTCGTTGATGCTATAAACCCCCCACCGACGGAAACCCGAGCGCAAAACTGTTCATGACAACCGCAGTCCCAAAGTCAGCAAGTCAACCGCAGTCCCAAAGTCAGCAAGTCAACCGCAGTCCCAAAGTCAGCAAGTCAACCGCAGTCCCAAAGTCAGCAAGTCAACCACAGTCCCCAGCCACAAAAGCACCACTGCAAGAGTCCAGAGCGTCCTCCAGGCGCGACCCCCAACTGTCCACATGGGGCCGCCCTCCACAGGAGCGATGCAATGAGACTCCAACCAGACACAGGGCACCAGGATGGGTCAGGCAGGTCTGAGGAGCACAAGAGGTCAGCATCTCGATCCCAGGGGCGCATACCAAAGACATCACTACAGTGGACCCCTGCTGGGAGGCGTAGGCCTGGACGACCCAAAACAACCTGGCGAAGAACAGTCCAGACCGAGCTTGAAGAGATGGGCCTTACGTGGGGCGAAGCCCAAAAAGTAGCGAACGATCGCCAAGAATGGCGTTGCCGGGTCTTACAGTATTTCCCACCAGGGAAGAAGAGGATAAGTAGTAAAAAGTATTCAGTGAGTAGGGAGCGATTTCGGACACAGGGCATGTCCTTTTTCTGACACTTTGTTTGAGTGTTAAAACTTTATTGAGATGTCCATTAACACTGTGGTCATTTGGCCAAAAACATGTTTAGATAGATTAAACATTAAAGTAGTATTTGAACCGTCAACTTCATTCTCTCTGTTCTAGCGTCCTTGACTCGAGAAAGTGTTTTAGCAAGGACTTCTGATATAATCAAGCATTTGGGAAATTAATTATACTCGCTCCTGAAGTCCTGATTTTGATTAACACACAGCTGTCTGACAGATGAATGTGTTCACTGTTCATTTATATCCAGCAAAATCTCAAAGACTGATGTAATCTGCGATAATAACGGCTATGCAGAGGAAACCTTTGATTTTGTTTCATTTCTAGCCATTTACTTTCCGAGCTATTCAACGGATTAAAGATTTATCGAGTGGTCCTATATCCTCTGGAGCTGCAGAGCTTATGTTCGACAAGTTATACACCTGTCCCTGTTCCACATCCGTGTCCTCAGCTCAACTTCGCAACGGTGTTTCGTGTACATTCAGCTTTCACAGTGCGTCTTTCTTTCTAAAAGGATTACAAAAGTATTTAAAGCGAGGCTTTATATTTTCATAACTCTGCTTTATATAAGCGGTGTTGTTTTGCAGAGAGGAAAGTGAGAAGCTGAAGCACAGCTGCTGTAATTGGTTGCTAATGATGTCATGCAATATGACATGAATCAGTAAGCATTAGCTGGTGTCATATGACTCATATTTAGCTTTGGGGCAGGGGAAGCGTTACATATACGCTGAAAGCATTGGAGCTGCCATTCAGAGCAAAAACGTTTCATTTATTCATCTTCAGTAACCGTTTTATTCTGGTCAGAGAGGATCCGAAGCCTTTTCCTGGGAACACTTGGAGCTAAAGTGGAAGTTAAAGTCACTTTTATTGATGTTATTATATTCTCAGCGTTGGCTTGGGTTTTTATGGCGCTCCAGAGGTGCAGTCAGGATTTGATGCTTCCAAGTGACTTATTTTTTCCCCTTCTGACAGGGTAGACCATCTGATCAAGCTGTGTCTCTGAGTCCACTCTGTGTACAAGAACATACTGGTCTTGCCTTCATGTTTTTCAATGAGGGCCCCCTGATGCAGCTCCACAGCAGGGCTTCTTGAACTCAACTGTGTCGTTTATTAGTGCGTTATTTTATCTTCACCTGCTTCCCAACCCTGATGCTGGAGCATTTTGTCAAAGAAATTTCACAAGAGATTTGTCAGTCATTTCTGGCTCCGAGGTGGCGCTATATTGTCGAAAACGTGTAGAATACCGATGATGCCTACCGTAAGCCATCAACGGCGCGGAGTCCAAGAGAGCAAAATTGGACGTGCTGTCTGGGTAGGAGGGATGGCATGTTTTTTCTCTTGTTAATCAGAGTGACATTAGCCAATCCCAGGCATCTGTGAGCTCATCTGTGAGTATGCGGAAGAGGGTGGATAGCGCTTTCCTCCATCTGTGACATAGCATGAGCAATAATTGAATTGAATTTTGGTGAAATTTCACACACACATTCTTGTCATCTCATCTAGGTGAGTTAGCTAGATTTCTGGCAAGTAAACTGAGCAAGTCGACAAGCAAGGTATGTTGCTAGCAATCTCTTAGTATACAAAATCTTGGAAATATGTAGTTTATTCTATCCACATTCACTGGATATGAGCAGTCGCGCGCTCTGATTGGCTATGCTACTATTAGGATATCAGCTCATATACTGTGAGTAGAAAAAAACAAAATGGCGGAATGTGTTGCTGAACCAACCGAGGATGAAATAAAAACTACTCAAACAAAACCCCCCAAAAATACACAAAAAAGCAACAAAATATGGAATGAAAGTATTTGATGGTATGAATGTATCTTTTTTTTTTTCAAGAATTATTATTATAACATTTTTCACAAATTGCTACTGTCATTTCGCCAATTTGTTTACATTCTAAGCGGAAATGATTTGGTCGGACGTTTTGTATAAAGTTTTTACTTATCAAATTTGCAAAAAATAAAAATGCTCTTTTTCTCAATTTCCAGTGAATGTGGATAGAATAAAAACAGTTATTCCACTCGGTGCTACGCGCCTCATCAGCTATCAGCTCATGTATGACTCGATTTCGTGGAATAACTGTGAAATATACACTGGTCAGCCATAACGTTATGACCACTGACAGATGAAGTGAATAACATTTTGATTATTTCATTACAATGGCACCTGTGAAAGGGTGGGATATATTAGGCAGCAAGAGAACAGTCAGTTCTCGAAGTTGACGTGTTGGAAGCAGGAAAAATGGGCAAGCGTAAGGATCTGAGTGACTTTGACAAGGGCCAAATCATGATGGCGAGATGACTGGGTCTGAGCATCTCCACAATGGTACATCTTATGGGGTGTTGCTGGTATGCAGTGGTTAGTACTGAACAAAAGTGGTCCAAGGCGACAGGGTCATGGGTGTCGAAGGCTCATCGGTTCGCATGGGACACGAAGGCTAGCTCATATGGTCCAATCCTACAGAAGAGCTACTGTAGCACAAACTGCTGAAAAAGTGAATGCTGACACCTTTCTGGTTTAGCCAGCATTCACTTTTTCAGCAGTTTATACCAGAGGTCCGGAATAAGTATACGACTGAATGGAGACAACAGCTAGCCTTTAATGCTTCACCAGTACAGTAGATTCGAGAGCAATAGAATCTGACACGAGGAGAATACAAACATCCATCGTTGTCCAGTTGTGTCGATGTTGCATCATGTTGTCAGAACATAATAATCAGACCCTAGAGGGTTAAAAAAAAAGTGAAATTTTCCTGAGGTAACGTCTTTTTTTTTTTTTTTAAATCTTTGCCAGTCTTTTTTTTAAAAGAGACATAAACGGCAAATTTCAAGATCTCAATTGTGCAGTTTTAATAATAATAATAATAATAATAATAGTTACATTTATATAGTCAAATCAAGTTTATTTGTATAGCGTTTTAACTATAAACATTGTCGCAAAGCAGCTTTACAGAATTTAAATGACTTTTTAAGCTAATTTTGTCCCTACTCTATCCCCAATGAGCAAGCCTGTGGCGACGGTGGCAAGGAAAAACTCCCTCAGACGACATGAGGAAGAAACCTCGAGAGGAACCAGACTCAAGGGGAACCCATCCTCATTTGGGTGATAACAGACAACATTAACAGTTTTAACATGAAGTCAGCTTCGTTGATGTTTTAGGGTGTTTTCACACCTGGTCCCCTTTAAAGGAACCAGACTCAGTCCTCTTTAAGTGGACCAAAAAGTGGACCAACAGAAAAAGAACTCAGTTCTTTTTGTGTTCACACTGTGAATTTATTACAAAGAGGACTGGGTTCTCTTTCTGGTCCAGTTAAGCTTTGATGGGGCCTCAGTCCTCTTTCTGTTCACACCAGGTCCTCTAGAGCCCTCAGACCGCCAGTGCACGGAATTCTGGGTAATTTTCTCTTGAATCAAAATGTCTGCTGCCATGCTTGCCCTGCTGTATTCTTTGATCAAAATAGTGCGGATTAAGGAAAATAAATGTATTATATTATATATTTATATAGATTTATATATTTATTAATAAATAAATAAATAAATAAATAAATTTATTTATTTATTTATTTATAATATAGTTATATTATTGTGGCTGACTCATCAGTCAGTAAGTTCAGAGAACTGTAAACCGGCTGTGGTAAGTTCCAAAAGGAAGTTGAGTTTGCCTGCTACAGTCACGTGACCAACTACGGCAAACGAAGAAGGTTAAACTCCAGTGAAAAAGGCGAAGTGAACCCGGTGCGCTTTTTGTTCACAATGCGCAGATTAGGCGAACCGTACCGTTGATTTTTAGCGAACTGTACTGAGACCACCTCCTGAGGTGGTCTCAGTTCGGTTCGCTTTAAAGCGGTCTGGGTACGGTTGGAGTGTTCACATATGCGCAAAAAATGCTGAGTCATCAATCTGAGTTCGGTTAGATGGCTGAAAGGGACCAAGTGTGAAAACACCCTTAAACTCTTCACTGATGGAAACTTGAGTGCAAAACTGTTCCTGACAACTGCAGTCCTAAAGTTAGCAAGTCAGCTGTAGTCGTCAGCCATAAAAGCATTACTGTAAGAGTCCAGAGCGTCCTCCAGGTGTGACTTTCAACTGTCCACACGGGGCCGTCCTCCACAGGAGCGATGCGATGAGACTCCAGTCAGACACAGGGCACCAGGACGGATCAGGCAGGTCCGAGGAGCAGAAGAGGCCAGCATCTCGATCTCAGGATTGACATTGGGGGGTGGGGGGGACGCAACAGGTTGTTCGGTATGCCCAAGATATCGCCTTTCTCAGACTCCTTGCACTGTTTCTTTACCTCCAGCACAATGCATACATAAGAGATGCCGTCATTAATTCTTGTGTGTGCGTGAGATCAGTGAATATGAATGTGGGAAGTGGAATAAGATGGTTAGTATTCTATACCATATTTTGATTTGGTAAGTCAAATTGGCATTCATGGAAGTGTGTGTGTGTGGGGGGTGAAATTGCATGCTAAGTGCATACTAACCATGTATGTTTGTGTGTGTCTGAGAGTGTGTGTGCATGGCTGTGTAAGAGAGAAAGGATCAGGAGATTTCTACGTCCTTCTGAATCACACATTTGCCACGCACTGTCTTTTATCCAATCACGCCGCTTTCCTTTTCCTTTCCCCGCCCTCTGTTGCTATGGAGACTCAAGAAGTCTCTCAGGTACCTTACTGCTGCAAACTGAAGTAACTTCTCTCTCTCTCTCTCTCTCTCTCTCTCTCGTTCTCCCTCCTACATCTTTCTTCTCCTCCTGGCTACTTTGCTTTCTTTTTTTTTTCCCCTCAGAGCCCATTGTCTCCCTCCTTTTCCTCCTGTCTGTCATCCGTAAAACATCTTTCTTTCCTTTTTTTTCCCCCCTTCTTCTTTCCTTCTTGAAGGGAGCGGCAGGGAGGGGACTGTGTGCTGGTACAGAGAACAGGTGGGAGTGAGAATGAGACCACAGAGGCAGAAACAGGGAGATGAGATATTAATTCCCAGGATAGAGAATGGGGGAAGTATCTGAATTTGAAATCTGCTTCTACGGGCAGAAAATTCAAATCACTGTCTCACATTTTGAAGCGAGTCCCTCTCCTCATGTGCTTGGACTAAAAATCAGTGTTTTTTAAAAGCACCGAGCGGATTTTTACCTTTACAGTGTATATAACGAATCCCAAGAGAACTTCCTAGTGCGGTACTGATTAGAGATTTAGATTAGATTAGATTAGATTCAACTTTGTCATTGTGCAGAGTACAGGTACAATGCCAATGAAATGCAGTTAGCATCTAAACAGAAGTGGAAAAGACAGTATTATTTACAGATAAGTGCCAGTCGTAAGTACGGTACTGCAGCATAGTGATGCTGTAATAGTCAGTAGGTTAGCAGCAATCTGCGGGGTCCAAGCATTATTCATAAATAGCAAGCCTTGACTGGCTGGTTCTTGTTATGGCACACAGAACACTAAAGGAACCACAGACGGCCATAGTGTTCAACCCATAAAAATGTTTTCTTAAAATGAAATAAAGTAATGTACTAAAATTACGACTACTAGCACTAATACTATAACTACAGTGGCAAACCGTTACGATTCAAACTGGTAGTTCAGCTCAGCCAAAAATCTAGCCATACACACTAAAAAAAAAAAGCAACAGGGCAAAGGATTAGCGGCAGACTGCCAGGTCGCTCCGTTATGTGTAGTTGTCGATGTTGAGTTTAAAAGTAACTAAGTAAATTACACAGGGAAATGAATACCGTACTTAAAGCTAGACTGCCTTTCAGATTTTTCAAGGGTAGGTCATGAAGAATTTTCCCCGACACCCGATTATTTTTGTTTAGTGGACCAAAAGCTACTGAATTTGAATCACAGACTTCCAATTGTATTAGTTTTTTTAAAAAATAGAACAATTAATGAATTTAGGGTCACATGGCCCAAAATTCTCCGCTGTTTTTTCCTGCAAGATACTACATCATGCATCATGTGGTGGGCTTTCCCCATTCGCACAAGGCATTGTGGGATACAAATTTGAAACCGGAGAGAACAACGGAGGACGTGAAAGACCGACTACAGTAACGGAAAGCGAGAAGAAAAGACGTTATGTTGAGAAGGAAAGGAAACGCAGGACCAAACTAATAATCGGCAGTCAGCGAGCACCTCGGTGTGATCAGCTGTACGTTTAGTGACGGAACTGTCAGTGCACGGTCAAAGTAAACCTGTAGATGGCAGTAATGCAATACTGTGGATGCCAGCTGCCAAGATGAAGAAAAAAAAAGACGAAGGTAAGCATGCGCATACGCACATGGACTTCCTCTGTCTGCTTGACTGTGCAAAGCGAGCGATTTCATGCATATTATTTGCTAGGGAATGCCCTCAAATTAAATAACTTCCCAGCCACAGAATGGCCTGATATTTTGTGAGAGGTTTATTTCTGTAATATCTCACAATGACCAAATTTCAGAGGGAACTAAATGTCACCGATTTTTATGAAATCGAAAGGCCGTCTAGATTTAAGTCTGAGTGAAAAATACTGTGGTGAGCGTGTGTGGAAGAAGAGTCTGGAGACCGAAATCTTAGTTTCTCAGTCGTTAGCCCGAGTTGTTTTCGATAGCACTGGCTTGACCGCTTTATTAGCATTTGCTAACACTACTGATGAACGCTACACTGGGTGGAAGGTGACTTCACCGCTGCGCTGACGGCACCGACTTGTGGTTAAGCTCGCGTTGGCCTTCGAGAAGGCATAGGGCGATACATTTTTGGTCCCTCTCACTCAGGGCTTTGAACCGGTTCAAGGAACGAAAACGAAAACCGGGAACTTTTTCTATTTCACATGGAACAGAAACGAAACCAGAAACTTTATTATTTTTTATGCTCCAGAACAGAAACGCTTATTAAAAATAATGGTAACCGGTTAATACCGGTTTTTATTTCGTTCCTCAAAGTTTCCGTAGCCTACAAATAAAAAAGTCATTCTTCTCCTGCGCAAGTTTCTATGACCCGCTGGGGTTCACTTCCTGTGTGATGTTCGCTGAATATTGCAGTCTATCGTTATTCAGAAACGTCAATTTCAAACACGATATCAATTTATTTGTCCACGTTAATAAGAGGCTCGCGAACATTAAATGACGTTAACCTCTGTTAGCCTATCAATGCATAGGGCCTGACTAGCCTTTGGTAACACACTAAACGAATTATCTTTCATTTTTGGCACTTTTTCTGTTTGTGTAGATGGGAAGACATACTGAGAATCCAAATCGCCAACATTTGAAATAATAATTGTTTTGAATTATTTCTTGTCTTATTTAATGAAGGTTGTAATAGAATTTGGCTTAAGCTGGATGAGACAGAGACATAATTTTATAGCCATTTGTTAAACAGCTGACAGGGAACGTAATTAACCGTTCCGGGAACGAAATTTTTTTGTTCTAACCGGTTCGGGAACGTCTATTTAATGGTGGAACCCAAAACCGGAAACGTTAAAATTCCGTTTCTGTTCGGAACGAACCAATAGGAAATAAATTCTGGTTCAAAGCCCTGCTCCCACTATAAATCAAAATCTGATTGGTTAATTCATCTGTCACTTCCGACATAAACATACGCTGCCATTGCCTTCTGTCCCGGCAATGAAGTTCTAACCAATGAGTGAGCAGCTCTAAACTCTTCTCAGCCTAGAGATAACAAACAAGAAACTCTCATTGGATAACGCGATTTTAATGTTCTCAGGACAGTAACCCTTTCATTTCTGAAGCGAATTTGGTCAAAAATGAGGCCAAATTAGAATTCGAAGAGAATAATTATAATGATATTACGAAAGAAATTAAATATAACATTTGAAATGCTGATATCTGAAATGCTGATAATCTTATTAAAATTCTTATTACTGTTCTGTTGTCTGTATAGCTTTTTCCCCTTTTTTTTGTTTGGTTGATCTTATTATCATATTTCTATCTATAAAAACGTTTGTTATTAATATTATTATTCATATTACTTTATACTTTTTTATTATCATTCATATTACTTTATTTTTTTGTTTATTGTCTGCTGTCAGTCAGATTATTTTTTTTCATTGTTTTTGCTGTTTTTTCCTTAATGTTATTATTATTTGCTATTATATTATCTTTATCATCATTTAATCATCATTTAATATTCATTATCAATATATACAACATTTTACTTTATAATTGTTATCCATAGGTACTAGTTATACTTTTTGAAATCAAATTTTATAATCAAATTCTAGTCTAGTCTATACAATGCATTTTCATTGTCTACTAGTCTAGTCAATTTAAGTCAATTTATTATTATTATTATTATTATTATTATTATTATTATTGTGGTTGTTATTATTATTTTCACCATTTACATAGTACAGTGAGTCAATATTAAGTCAAATCATAACGTTGTTATTGCTGTTTTACGTGTTTTAATGGGACCACAATGGAAATAAGTGCTTGCGCTTTCTTGTGTAATCCTGATTTTAATGTATTTTGTACATCATTTTACATTATGATCGAATAAAATCAAATCAAAATCAAATCAGATATGTTTGGGCCTTCTCTGAAGGTGTAGAAGGCCCTGACGGTTCTCTTCTGACTAACTACAACCAAACATGTGCCTCTGAAACTGACAGAAATGCAACATCAAGCAGACGAGAATTGTTTGCCTACATTCGCCTGACTTTACTTTGATATGGAAAATGGTAGGAGGAGAGTGAATGCACTGTGGGAATATTTTGAATTGAACTCTCTTCCACAAAAGTCCATGTCAGGTTTCTAATAATAACAAACAGTATGACAATCCTGTGTACATTTTTGGGGTCATATTTTGCGAAAGATTATTCTGATGTCCTTAACGTACGAGTGGATCACAAGCAGATTCCATCAACGTGGAAAACACAAACGATGAATTATGTGAAACACAAATTCCAGCAAATGTATTGTATGCAAGGACTTTTTTTTTCTTCGATAATATTCATCACATTAAAATGCTGATTCAAGGCTACACATTTAGATGACACAAAACCCAAACATTACCATGAAAGATATGCCTTAACCTGCATTAGTATCCTCTTATACTCTTCTGTCTGGTCCAGAAATATTAAATTATTACAGTCCTTCTTAAATGTACCATTCAACTAGAAGTACTGATTTTCCCATATAGACCATTAATGATACTTGAAGCTTGTTTTGCGAGCCGAAAGACTGCTCCAGTGTGTATTCATCCAGTTTTGCTGAAGATCAGATGCAAAATAGTGCTTCATATCTACACAACTGAAATCAATAACATAACTGAAGCTCAACATAAACAGAATTTAACAGAAATATCCAAGGTCACACTAAAAACTGACTTAATGTTAGACTGTGTGTGTGTGTGTGTGTGTGTGTGTGTGTGTGTGTGTGTGTGTTTCCAGTTCCAGAATCACTCAAATTTCAATTACTCTACTTTCTATACACCAAGGCCAAATGGCATATTTGGGCTGTTTATTTTCTGGAGGAAGCTGTTTAGCAAGGCAAGCAGAAGTAAAGAAAATACAGTGGTGCTTGAAAGTTTGCGAACCCTTTAGAATTGTATATTTCACACAAGTCCTAAAAGTAGATAAAGAGAACCCGGTTAAACAAATGAGACAAAAATATTATACTTGGTCATTTATTTACTGAGGAAACTGATCCAATATTACATATGTGAGTGGCAAAAGTATGTGAACCTTTGCTTTTAGTATCTGGTGTGACCCCCTTGTGCAGCAATAACTGCAGCTAAACGTTTCTGGTAACTGTTGATCAGTCCTGCACACCGGCTTGGAGGAATTTTAGTCCATTCCTCCGTACAGAACAGCTTCAACTCTGGGATGTTGGTGGGTTTCCTCACATGAACTGCTCGCTTCAGGTCCTTCCACAACATTTCCATTGGATTAAGGTCAGGACTTTGACTTGGCCATTCCAGAACATTAACTTTATTCTTCTTTAACCATTCTTTGGTAGAATGACTTGTGTGCTTAGGGTCGTTGTCTTGCTGCATGACCCACCTTCTCTTGAGATTCAGTTCATGGACAGATGTCCTGACATTTTCCTTTTGAATTCGCTGGTATAATTCAGAATTCATTGTTCCATCAATGATGGCAAGCCGTCCTGGCCCAGATGCAGCAAAACAGGCCCAAACAATGATACTACCATCACCATGTTTCACAGATGGGATAAGGTTCTTATGCTGGAATGCAGTGTTTTTCCTTTCTCCAAACATAACGCCTCTCATTTAAACCAAAAAGTTCTATTTTGGTCTCATCTGTCCACAAAACATTTTTCCAATAGCCTTCTGGCTTGTCCACGTGATCTTTAGCAAACTGCAGACGAGCAGCAATGTTCTTTTTGGAGAGCAGTGGCTTTCTCCTTGCAACCCTGCCATGCACACCATTTGTTGTTAAGTGTTCTCCTGATGGTGGACTCATGAACATTAACATTAGCCAATGCGAGAGAGGCCTTCAGTTGCTTAGAAGTTACCCTGTGGTCCTTTGTGACCTCGCTGACTATTACACGCCTTGCTCTTGGAGTGACCTTTGTTGGTCGACCACTCCTGGGAAGGGTAACAATGGTCTTGAATTTCCTCCATTTGTACACAATCTGTCTGACTGTGGATTGGTGGAGTCCAAACTCTTTAGAGATGGTTTTGTAACCTTTTCCAGCCTGATGAGCATCAACAACGCTTTTTCTGAGGTCCTCAGAAATCTCCTTTGTTCGTGCCATGATACACTTCCACAAACATGTGTTGTGAAGATCAGACTTTGATAGATCCCTGTTCTTTAAATAAAACAGGGTGCCCACTCACACCTGATCGTCATCCCATTGATTGAAAACACCTGACTCTAATTTCACCTTCAAAGTAACTGCTAATCCTAGAGGTTCACATACTTTTGCCACTCACAGATATGTAATATTGGATCATTTTCCTCAATAAATAAATGACCAAGTATAATATTTTTGTCTCATTTGTTTAACTGGGCTCTCTTTATCTACTTTTAGGACTTGTGTGAAAATCTGATGATGTTTTAGGTCATATTTATGCAGAAATATAGAAAATTCTAAGGGGTTCACAAACTTTCAAGCACCACTGTAAAGCGTGTACGTGTGGTAGGGAGCGCAAGAGAGAGACCACACACCTGGAACAAGGTGGAACCAGGTGAACAAACACTCTCTGAGGCCAAGAGAGAGCGAGAGAGAGAGAGAGATTTCATGATTACCCTGCATCAGCTTTATTGTTATTGCTCTTTTGGCTCCTTATCTTTCCCTCCCTCTGTCTCTCATTCAACCTCTTCCTGAGCACATGCATGTAATTTTGCCATCTGTGATTTATCTAGTGATTAACATATACTATGACACACACACACACAAACACAATTGCCTGATCGTTCAAGATGATATTAGTCTTCACAGCACTTCACAAACATCATAATGTTCACAATGATGAGCCTACATTTGTCGAGCCTTTTCAGTTTTGTTTAGTGTTGCGGGCCCCAGAGGCGGATTACTGCCTCACTGCCCTGAGGCGCCATTAAACGCTTAGTAAAAGAACATTAGAATCCCATAATTTCACTCGAAACACCTCCGAAGGTTATTTGTGACTGTATCCTGCTGTTTGAAGTCATTTCTGTGCTCAGAATCCGTTGGCTGTTTCATCAGCGATTCTGCTCCACACAGCCGCCTACTTTGACAAGCTTTCAAGCATGAAACATCTCTCCAGCAGACAAGACTATGAATATGACTAAGTGTTTATGTTCAGATATGAACTTACTTTTTTCCTTTTTTTTTTTTTTTGCAAAAGATGCATAGAACAAGTTTGTAGACAAGGACTACCAGTACACACAAGAAAATGGGTATTTATCACGTGTATACTAGGGCTGTAACGATACACCCAACTCACGATTCGATTCGTATCGCGATTTTTGACCCACGACTCGATACACCCACGATTTTTTTTTAAATGTTTTTTTAAAGTAGTAAATTTGACTTATTAACATTTACTTACCTACATTAACTATTTAATAACAAATAATTCAGACCACTGCAGAGAATGAGTAATATGTATGCAAAAATGAACAAATGTATATCCAAAGATTGTTTTTTTTCTCAAAATAATACTGTTGAGCCAGAAGCTCTGTTTTTTTCGGTTCTGAAAAAGTCATTTTTCCAAACCGTGTAAATCCGTTAAGATTTTTTTTGGGGGGGGGGGGTGGCTCTCTCACTGTCTCACTCTCATAGGGCCAATGGTTTTCTGTGATCGCGGAAAACAGATGGAAATTACGGAATTTTTATGGTGAAACATTGCTCGCGTGTCAAAATGTAACTGCCGCAGAAGGTTTCCGCCCAAGCAGACATGCCTTCAGTGTTGCCAGATATTGCTAACGTTTTCCACCCCAAAATTTGTTCAAAACCAGCCAAAAAGCACCTAAACCCGCCCAATCTGGCAACACTGCATGCCTTTCCGGTCAAGTGATTGTGATTGGCTTGTGGCACACCTGCCACACAGCTCCACACAGCAACACAGCTGCTTGTTTACAGATTCGCTCCCCGCGTCGCAACCAGAATGGCAACCGCTTAAAAGAAATGAATGCTCTGCCAGTGGCGAGTGTGGACGTTGCGTGACTCGCAGAAGATTGTCGCAGGTCGGCGAAAAAACGACTTACTAATAGATATAAAAAATAAAAGTAATTTAAGTAAGTTTAAAATGTAATTTAAATAAAAAGTAAAGTATTCATAAATGAGCAATTCCAGCGTTATGGACGTGACACTTGAACTCAAAATGGCAACAAATGACCCAGTGCATGTTTTATTGTCTCCCAGTATTTAAACAGGTGTTGCATATTTTAAGGCTGTACCATACTGGAGAAGTGATAGAACAAGAACAATTCCCATAGTACATCTAGGGCATGCCAGAAAACGCCAATAAAAGATGCGTTATGGATGTGACAGAAAAAGTATCACTTTTCTTGGGTGACTGTACATTTTTATCAAACTCTGTGAAATTGTAAACCTAATGTCGAAATGGAGATATCCATTTGATAGAGGGGTCCAAGGTGAATATTAAAAAATCTTTGTTTAAAATATTTTGTATTTCATGCAGAGTTTCGGAAGGAAAAGTCAGCGTTATGGATGTGACGAAATTCCGTTATGGATGTGACGCGTCTGAAATAGACATGGCATATGTTTAGAAAATCAGCAATTTAACCACCATAACCCTTTGAAAAACTCTCTAAATATCAGCTAAAACTATCAAAGTTCTTAAATAATATTTAGGATGGCTATTGTTTTGCTGTTTTGTGGATTTTAGCATACATTTCTGTGGCTTGTGGCAATAATATAGAATTGTACATGATCAAAGTTGGTTTTAGCTTGGGGTTTACATTATAAGAAAGAAAGACTGACAGTGACATATTAGGTTGGTTACAAATTGGTTCAACTTATTCACATCTGTAAAATACAGGCCTAGGTGATATCTCTGGGAGTGGTTTTGATGTATTACATGTTGCTTTATTTTTGCATGGTGAGTTTGACATTTACATGGAATTGCCCAAATTGAAGTTTGGAAGCGCCTCTGTTTTGGGGCTGAGGAGAAGTTTGAAAGGGTGTACCGCGATTCTGCCTTCTTGTATCGCGACACAGATTGTGGCTCTGCGTATCGCGATTTCAATTTCGATACGCATATTGTTACAGCCCTAGTGTATACAGTTAAGTTATTCCACGAAATTGAGTCGTACATAAGCTGATAGCCGACGAGGCGTGTAGCACTGAGTTTGCATGTTGCTGGGTTTCACGTGACGTCACATCCGCCTCATTAGCTATTCAAAACTTTAGCTGGTGGTCTACCAAAGCTCAGTTGACAAAGCGTTTGTACGGAAAAGGTGCATTGCTCGCATGAAAAATGCCTTACACTTGCGTTGTTTTAGGTTGTTCGAATTGATCAAACCGTGAATTTGATGAAAGTTTCTTCAGGGTTCCCCGTGAACTAATAAAAAAGTGTGAATGAACACAGGATTTCACAAAAAGGCGTCGAGAAAGGTGGCTTTTGAACCTCTCACTGAAATCGAAGGGAGCCGAGTCGAAGCATGCTCGAGTTTGCAGTGATCACTTGGTGAAAGGTTTGTATCTCCTGCTCAGCTACGGCCTTGGTGTTTTCCAAGTACTTTTCTTGCTGTGTGTCGTTATTTTATGGTACTTTTTTTAGTCACGAAGCGCTAAAGTCCCCAGCTGTTTTTGTTTACTCCTCACTCCTCACAAAGCCCATATGCATGAAGGTCACGATAAAATTCTTCCCCAGCCATACAGTTACAATGCGCCGTGATCACTTCTCTGTCTTGTTTAACTAAGATCCAGGTCTTTAACGAGGTTTCTGATCTTTGTGAATGATTTACCTGAGAGATAAGAGCCAACACAAGTGAGAATCAAGCCAACTGTTGTTTGTTTACACTTCAACTTGCAGCGCTTTGTTGTAAAGACATGAGTGAAAAGCTTTAAAAAACCACACTTACACGGGCAAAAACAATACAGGATTCATTCGCAGCGATTTGATACCGAGGTCCTTTACCCAGCCACATACAAAAAAGTTGTAAGCCTCCATACTCTTCCATCTGTTTTGCGGTGTAGAAGGACGTCTGCAACACCAGATAGTTCGAGATGTCGGGGAACTCGACTGAAGGGTAGTTTTCGAGGTCGTATGATGAATCCTTCTTTCCCAGACTGTAGGGGTCGATTCCATTGCACATAGCGATCTTCTGAATATATCTAAAGCGAGCAGTGGCTTCTAGATTACGAGCGTACTCTGATAAGTTATCGCTAGTTGTTTGCACTACGGCAGCCGTTTAGACCACCAGCTATTTCATTTCTGGTAAAACCGCTAAGAAAAGTCACGTGACTGAAACCCTGCAGTAAGCCATGTATGACGAGATTGAGTGGAATAACTGTTTTATTCTATCCACATTCACTGGATTTTGAGAAACAAGCATTTATATTTGTATTTTTTGCAAATTCAATAAATAAAAACTTTATCCAAAACGTCCGACAAAATCATTTCCTCTTAGAACGTAAACAAACCGGCGAAATGACAGTAACAATTTGTGAAAAATGTGATAATAATTCTTGAAAAATAAAAAATGATACGTTCTTACCATCAAATACTTTCATTCCATATTTTGTTGCTTTTTTTTTTTTTGCATTTTTTTGGTGTTTTGTTTTCGAGTAGTTTTTATTTCGTCCTCGGTTGGTTCAGCAACACGCGCCGTCATTTTGTTTTTCTCTACTCACAGTATATGAGCTGACAGCCTAGGAGTAGAGTAGCCAATCAGAGCGTGCGATTGCTCACATCTAGTGAATGTGGATAGAATAATACTTGATAGCCACATCCTAAACTGATGACCACACTCATCTGAATAAAGAAATGCCCCCAAATCTCAATATATAGTAAACAACTGCTTGGCTTTTAATAGGAAGGACCTTCTTGTTGCAGATGGCATCAAGCATCTTAAAAGGTCTAAGAAGATGAATTTAATGCCTCGGTCACAACCGGCCGTACGTGCTCCTACGGCCGGTCTACATGCAAAAAACGCGTGAAACGCACGGAGGGCGCGCGTGTGACATGCTGATTTTCGAGCCGTAGACCGGCCGCAGAGGTTCTTTGTCATGTCAAACAAACTCTACGGGCGCTTACGTTTTTTTCAGGTTGCAAGACAAACTTACGGCCAACGCGCGTCTTTCTCCACGAACAAAAAAAACCCCGCAGCGATTTGGGAAACGCCAAAAATCGCACGGCCAAAAAATTGTACGTCCGGTTGTGACCTAGGCTTTACTGACAGTGAAGTAGAGATACTGTTACTGAAGGAGAGCAAAACAGAAATGGGACTTTGATGAGCAGGTTTTGTCGAATAAATACATGATTTTATTTAATAAAATATTTTATTAGTACATGTGTGTATCCCTTTGCCCCAATTACATTTAAATACTCACAGTGGTGAGAAAATCCGTCGTCGGTAATGCTCTTCCAGTGCGCTTCCAATGTGTGTTGAGCCTAAGAACGCCTTTACCCATGACAAAATTACTGTAACACTCAGAATCTTGGTTTAAAGTCATCACCAGATATATTTTACACTGATCGATCTATGTGTCATTTTGTTTTTGTGCAAGGATGACATTGAGAGGGTATGTCATCATCAGGCTATAGTGATGTTTTCACCTCCGTTTGTTTGTTCCTTGAGAAAATTGGAGATTTTTGCAAGTACAGTATGTTGACCTGTCTGTTTGTTTGTTGGTGCTCTAGCTTCGTCATTTCTTGACCAGTTTTTACCAAAATGCACAGGACAACTCACTTGAGACACACATATACATCATTAGTTTTTGGTGGGTAAAGGTCAAAGGTCGTCACCAAGGTCAAATCTTGTAAAAACACCAGATCGGCCATAACCTTGGTTTCTTTGTGATTTTCGCAAGTATCGTGCTCTGCACAACTTTTCATTTGTTTTTTTTGTTTGTTTGTTTGTTTGTAGGTTCCCAATGTAACTCAGAAAGTAGTGAATGGATTTTGATGAAATTTTGAGGAAAGTTGAGCCATGGACCAAGGAACAATTGTTAGTTCATCTGGCTGTAAGGCCAATGAGCTGTTGCCATGGCATGGCGTCCATCGGTCGTCCACAATTCAGTTAAATCGTATCTCCTCTGTCAATTCTCCATGGATTTCCGTTCCAATTGTTTTGTTTGAAAGAATTCATTATTCCGCACAAAACTTGGTTGTTGTTTTGTCTTTTTTTTTTAAACTTTTGAGATCTTCCCATGAGGAACAGAATTTAATCTTTTTTTTTTCCTGTTGTAAACGCTTCGTTTACAACTTTGCTTATTTTCAGGTAAATCGTATCTCCTATGGAATCAATTTTGTGCCAAAATGTTCATACAATACTTAATATCAAACAAAAACGACAAATCAAAATACAAAAAAAGAAAAAAAAAGTCAATTTTTTTAGACTGGCAAACAAATTATTCGTGTAATCGTGCAAAATATCAGTCTATTACTCTTCAGAAACCTTTTATTTTTGTTCCGCGTCTTTCTCAGTTTTGTTTGATGTAATTTATTTTGGTTGCGATTCCAGCTTTCTCGTTTGCGCTCCCTGACTTTTTGCTTGCAGTTTTGGCACAAACTTCACGTGTGGGTGGGCTGTCCAGGAATGCATTCCCATTGGCTAACTTGTGTTTGACTGACAGCTACGCTCAGCCATTCCCCAGAGGCTGTTGCGGCCATTTCCTACTCGGATTCTGGCGGACTGTTTGACGACTGACCGACCCATTGACCGTAAACAAGGATCGAGTGGACTTCAGTGGCGACTATGATATTGAATTAAAACTTTGTTGAATTAATTCAATATCATAGTCGCCACTGAAGTCCACTTTGGTTCAAGTGATTTTGATTTTGACGTTGGTAATATGTGGCTTGGTGGAGATGTACACTCTACCGAGTGCCCTTCTAGTTTTAGTTGTAGTTTTAGCACTTTTAGGAATGAAAAGGTTAAAAACACTATAACAATGCACGTCAGTGGGTTAGTAACTCAAGGGTGTATCTTCTGTTCCTTTTGTTTGCGTATTTCATTCAGGAATGTGAATGCAGTGTACCTTTAAATCTGAACTAGGATGTATAATTGGACATCAAGGACCACAGCTATGCCTTCAAGAGCACGTTTACTTGATTTGTACCTTGAAGAACACAACCTTTATTCGACAGTCCTTGAAACAATTACAAAAAAAAGGTCTGAAAAATTCTTTTGAGTGTCTTCTTGAAAACTGGTTTTGCTTTTCTTAGACCCGCTAGTTTTTATCCTACTCTGTCTTTTTTTCTGTCAGAAATGAGGCATCCCCCTTCTCTGGAACGCTCAAAATGGGTAATTATGTGCAGGAGGATGAATATCATACGACTGAAATGGCACCTTATATGTCAGAAGTTTGTGCTTAAGTGGTATATTGTTTTTATAAAATGACCATTATGCATTATTTCACAAAGGAGCTTTGCAAATACATAGGCACACACACACACACACACACACACACACACGCATACTCATTAGCGGCAAGAATAGGTAGTGTGTGCGCGAGGAAGGATATGATTAATTGGTTGGGCACTTCGAGGAACGCATCCAGTGACTAAGTAGGAGACACGGCAGAGAGGCCACGACCTGTTGGGTCATCCCTGAAATGGTAAAAAGGAGAAAGTCGAATTGCTTTGAATTTGATTCCGAGGCTGCGTTCAGAGACGGCAGAATTCTTTTATTTCAAGTGGAGGGACTGCAGTCATCATTGATTTATAGTGTCGGATATTATCAGTATCACATCATTATAGATGGCTGTAGAGCAGTGATTCCCAACCACTGTGCTGCGGCACATTAGTGTGCCATGAGAGATCATCAGGTGTACCGTGGGAAATTATCCAATTTCACTTAATTGTTCCGAAAATTATTATTTATTTACTGCAAATAATTTGTCTTCATTCATCTATGCCAGCGACGTATAGTGATGGGCAGAACAATTAAATACTCTTCCACTAGATGGCAGCAGGTAGCTAATTAACCTGTATATCTACCTGTTGCCATTCAAACAATAGAATTAGTAATGCTTCAGGTGTGACGGCGGTGATAGCGATGGACAAATATTTGAAAAGAAAAAAGTACACAATCCAGACTGGGTCCTGGAGAAACTTCTGACCCAGATGAAGGCCCTAGTATGAGTAGAGGTCAGAAGAAAGCAAAAAAGGTGATTTTCCACAACCTTTCTATGCGAGCTGGGCTTTTCAAGCATGACTGCTATAAAAACTAAAAAAGGAGAGTGACTCAGAGCTGTTAAGGAAGATTCGTGTGTGTCTTTCTTCAATTCCTGCGAGTATATCAGCTTTGTGTTCAACTAAACAGGCCCAGGTTTCACACTCAGTAAGTAAATTGAGACTAGATGATCATTATATTTCATTATATGTACTTTCTGTGATATTTTTGTTTGGTGGTGTGCTGTGGGATTTTGCGAATGTAAAATATGTGCTGTGGCTTAAGAAAGGTTGGGAAACCCTGCTGTAGAGGGAACAAATCAAACGAGTTAAATTGATTTAAGGTTCCACGAGCAGTGTGGTTTTGGACATGTTCATTTTAGATTGTTGTAGTGTTGGTGTGTGTTTTGAAATATCATTAAATTTTTTTGTTTTTTTTTGTCCCCTCCCCCAGATGCAGCTTCTCGACAAGTTCCCAATCGAGGGAGGGCAGAAGGACCCCAAAAAGCGCATCATCCCTTTTCTTCCAGGTAAGATCAAACACTTCCTTTGCTCTTTCTCCGTCTTCTGTCCATCAATCACTCCATCCCCCCATACTCACACATGCAGTGACAAATGCAGGCTGCCAGCAATACTGTCTGTGGGATGTCTTTTGAATGGTTGGCTCGGACTCTCTCTTTTTAATCCCCAGGCTGTTAAGACCCACACACTCACGCTTGCACGTATACACATGCTGTTTGTGTGTCAAAGAATCGTTAGGAGAAGCGCAGGAGAGTGATGAATAATGCGAGAGAGAGAGAGAGAGAGAGAGGGAATATGATGTACGTTTTCACCCTTGCTGACTCGGCACCTCTCTCATCTTCTAGTCTCCGGTCTTTTCTTCTGCCTGCCTACAGTCACACTGTCTCAAAGCCTTCACACTTCATCTGAATACATTGATTTTACATACAGCAGGACGCGCAGTCAATCCCAAGGCAGACGTTTGAATCTCTTTGGTAATTCCTGTGTATTAATCTGCACATTTTGGTCTGCGGTAGCGCTTTGTATTGTATATTTTGAATTAAGTTTAATGCCACTCTTTGAATAATATAAATTCACAAAAATGCAATTCAGTTTCCGTGTTTTCTTTCAGCTCTGTAAAACAGGAAAGGTTAAAGTTTGTAGTATTAGAGCTTTAAACATGAATCAACACCATAGCTTAAGTCACACTCTGCTACGTGGACTCAGGATATTTACTCACAATTTCATCCCTTTATATTACAGTTGTAGTGTTATTTAGTTCACAAGTAATCAAATGATATCAGTACATTATCTACATTGTGCATTTTAATTCTCCAAGTTCGAATGAATGAGGCGTGGCCTTTGTGCTTGTCAGTTCTAGTAATAAATATGCAGCCTTCGTGCCGATCAGTCTGAATGGAGGAGGCGTGGCCTTTGTGTCGATCAGTCCAAATGGAGGGGGCGTGGCCTTCGTGCCAATCCGTCCGAATGGAGGAGGTGTGGCCTTTGTGTCTATCAGTCCGAATGGAGGAGGTGTGGCCTTTGCGTCTATCAATCTGAATGGAGGAAGTGTGGCTTTTGTGCCGATTAGTCCGACTGGAGGAGGCGTGGCCTTCGTGCCAATCAGTCGGAATGGAGGAGGTGTGGCCTTTGTGCTGATCCGTCTGAATGGAGGAGGCGTGGCCTTTGTGCTGATCAGTCAGAATAGAGGATGCGTGGCCTTTGTGCCGATCCGTCCAAATGGAGGAGGCGTGGCCTTTGTGCCGATCAGTCCGAATGGAGGAGGTGTGGCCTTTGTGCCAATCAGTCCGAATGGAGGTGTGGCCTTTGTGTCTATCAGTCCGAATGGAGGAGGCGTGGCCTTTGCATCTATCAATCTGAATGGCTTTTCTGCCGATTAGTCCGAATGGAGGAGGCATGGCCTTCGTGCTGATCAGTCGGAATGGAGGAGGTGTGGCCTTTGTGCTGATCTGTCTGAATGGAGGAGGCGTGGCCTTTGTGCCGATCCGTTCAAATGGAGGAGGCATGGCCTTTGTGACAATCAGTCCGAATGGAGGAGGCGTGGCCTTTGCGTCTATCAATCTGAATGGAGGATGTGTGGCTTTTGTGCCGATTAGTCCGAATGGAGGAGGCGTGGCCTTCGTGCCGATCAGTCGGAATGGAGAAGGCGTGGCCTTTGTGCCGATCCGTCCGAATGGAGGAGGCGTGGCCTTTGTGCCGATCCGTCCAAATGAAGGAGGCGTGGCCTTCATGCTGATCAGTCCGAATGGAGGAGGCATGGCCATTGTGCTGATCCGTCTGAATGGAGGAGGCGTGGCCTTCGTGCCGATCAGTCGGAATGGAGGAGGCGTGGCCTTTGTGCCGATCCGTCCAAATGAAGGAGGCGTGGCCTTCATGCTGATCAGTCCGAATGGAGGAGGCGTGGCCATTGTGCTGATCCGTCTGAATGGAGGAGGCGTGGCCTTCGTGCCGATCAGTCAGAAAGGAGGAGGCGTGGCCTTCGTGCCGGTCCATCGGAATGGAGGAGGCGTGGCCTTCGTGCCGGTCCGTCGGAACGGAGGAGGCGTGGCCTTCGTGCCGGTCCGTCGGAACGGAGGAGGCGTGGCCTTCGTGCCGGTCCGTCGGAACGGAGGAGGCGTGGCCTCTGTGCCAGTCCGTCGGAACGGAGGAGGCATGGCCTTTGTGCCGGTCCGTCGGAACGGAGGAGGCGTGGCCTTCGTGCCGGTCCATCGGAACGGAGGAGGCGTGGCCTTTGTGCCTTCCATTTTTGGTAATGGAGGCGTGGCCACCATGCATTTCACTCCCACTGAAGGAAGAGTCCCAGTAAAGGAGGTGTGGACTTTGTGCTTATCAGTTTCAGTGAAGTAGGTGTTACCTTTATGCATTTCAGTCAAATATGAGGAGGTGGCGTGGCTTGTTTCAGTGAAGGAAGTGTAATGAGGATGGGTTCCCTTTTGAGTCTGGTTCCTCTCGAGGTTCCTTCCTCATGTCATCTGAGGGAGTTTTTCCTTGCCACCGTCGCCACAGGCTTGCTCATTGGGGATAGATTAGGGATAAAATTAGCTCATGTTTTAAGTCGTTCAAATTCTGTAAAGCTGCTTTGCGACAATGTTTATTGTTAAAAGCGCTGTACAAATAAACTTGACTTGACTTGACTAGTATTTGTACCTGTTAGTTGCCATGAAGGAAACATGGCCACTGTGCTGAAAAGAACAGTGAAGAAAATCTAGTGTCTGTGCCTGTCAGTTCCAGCAAAGAAGGTATGGCCTTGATGTCTGTCAGACCTCGTGAAAGAGGTGTGGCCTCCATGTCTTTCATACCACTTTTCAACCAGCTTGGGTTCTTGAACTGGTTCCATGCAGGATTATTTGAACCTTGGTGCCAGCTAGCAATCCATCCCACGTTTTCACCAGTTTTGAACAGAACCATTGTAATCAAGGATGTGTCATGAACAGAGGGCATTGTAGAGTAGTAGCAAGATGGCAGAGTTCAGTGATGACCTGCAAGCTTTTGTTCTGTGATTGCAAATATTTCTTTTCGTTCCATTTTTTTCTGAAATTCTTTTCCATTGCATTCTCCATTGCTATGCTCTGCTTCCCCTCCAAATTAATGACAAGTCCACTGATGTCATCATGGTTTACACTGGAAAAAACAGCTATATTTTGGTTCCAGCTGGAAACCAACTTTTCAGATTCTGGGCTTTTAGACCATTTTTTGGTCCAAATGCTCTGAACGGTTCAAAATTTGGTGCACAAATTGGAACAGAACCCATTCCCTATTGATGGAAAAGGGGTATCGGTCAAGCAAGGAGGTTTTCCCTATGTGCTTGTCAGTTCTGGCAAAGAAGGCCATAATTCATGGAGGTGAATGTATCTTTCATTGAATTGATGACTATCAAGATTAATTTTGTATTTTCCCAGAAGATGATATCCACTCCTACTGAGCCTGTGAGGTATTCATTTTCCAGTCAGATAGTTTTGAACTGCACACAGGCCTTGGAAACCCCTAACAGAGTTGAGCAAGACCTGCAGGTCTGTTTAGAGAGAATCAAGAGTGTTATTTCAGGAATTAATTTAACCTTCCGCTTCAGATTCCACTTCCTGTGAAGTGTTTCTGATAGCTTTCTCTACATATCTTATTGACGTGATCGTATGTAATTACATGCTTTTGTGTACCGGTATGTTTTTCTGACTGGAGTGCATTTACTGACTGTGCATTCTTTTGTCCATGTTTGACATTGTCCCCGTGGTTGGGAGTTTGCGGTCTCAGCATTCATGTCTATGAAAATATTTAACCCCTTAAACTCCAGGACCCAAGAAGTTTTGATGTGCCCATACTTCATCTCTACCTAAAGCGTTATGCAGTGTTTAAGTGCTTTTCCAGCTGTCTCACCTCCTCAAAGGCTCTAAGCAAATATTGTTCTCAGTACCATCACACTTATCGTCCTTTAGATCTCTGACTTGCTGAGCATCTGGCATTGCATTCTGAAACTTTCGGTCCTGATCCAGTACGATTGTTGATTTTTTTTTTCTTTGATTAAATACCATTCTAGCCGCACTCATATTGTCGTGTCGTGACTTCAGCGAGGCACACTACCACTAACAGGTTTTGACAGGAATAAGGAAAATACAGTACAGCACCAACCAAAAAAATTAGCACCACAATCACTAGACACCTTACAGATATTTCAGTAGAAATGTATGCTTATGTAATGTGTTTAAGGGTTCCTTTAAGGGTTAAACAGGCAGATTCTGGGTTACGACATTAAAGTCAAAGTGAATAAGCGTAAAGTCTAGGTCACAACCGGACGTACGATTTTTTTGGCCGTGCGATTTTTGGCGTTTCCCAAATCGCTGCATTTTTTTTGTTTGTGGAGAAAGACGCACGTTGGCCGTAAGTTTGTCTTGCAACCTGAAAAAAAGGTAAGCACCCTTAGAGTTTGTTTGACATGACAAAGAACCTCTGCGGCCGGTCTGCGGCTCGAAAATCAGCACGTTTCACGCGCGCCCTCCGTGCGTTTCTTGCGTTGTTTGCACGTAGAGGTGTGGTCAGAACTCAGTGTGGTACTTATTTTGGGAAATCCAATAATCATAGTCCTGGTCTGTAGCTTTCAATCAATACACATATAGGATAATTCATAATCAGAAACAATAATAAAAGCGAGAGTTGAAAAAACATACAATGCACAGGGAAACAACGCTCAGAACTGCTTGACACAGTTGGCAAGACTTTGCAACAAGAAGTAGAAATATCAGAGTTGACTTTGACAACTTGTAAACAAACATGGCCACCAGGATTGCTTCGTTAAATATGGAAGATTTTGAGAGAATTTTGAAAGAGAAAGATGCATCGAATACTTGAAGAATGTGTGTGTGTATGTGTATATATATATATATATATATATATATATATATATATATATATCATCTCATTATCTGTAGCTGCTTTATCCTGTTCTACAGGGTCGCAGGCAAGCTGGAGCCTATCCCAGCTGACTACGGGCGAAAGGCGGGGTACACCCTGGACAAGTCGCCAGGTCATCACAGGGCTGACACAGACACAGACAACCATTCACACTCACATTCACACCTACGGTCAATTTAGAGTCACCAGTTAACCTAACCTGCATGTCTTTGGACTGTGGGGGAAACCGGAGCACCCGGAGGAAACCCACGCGGACACGGGGAGAACATGCAAACTCCGCACAGAAAGGCCCTCGCCGGCCACGGGGCTCGAACCCGGACCTTATATATATATATATATATATATATATATATATATGAGTGATTCCACGCTTATGGGTACTGAAATGGGGACATGAACTTATTTTTAAGAATTCACCTAAAACCATTTCTTTTTTTACCATCAGGTCACAAAACATGTAATCTTTAATGAAGGATATGTTAAAAGATAACTTTAATTTTCTGAGATGTAATAAAAACATTTATATGCCAAAGTCAGAACGTAACAGAAGTGTTGTGGACATATATATTCTCAATTTTAACAATGTAGAATTACTTTTTGAAACATAGGAAGGTGATGTTTTAGCAAATATAAACACGTGTAGTAGAATAAACATACACATTCTTTCAATAAGATTAACATGGTATATAGCTAGATTGTCATTAATTTGTAACAGACGCGAGATGGACAATCGTAACAGAAGTAATGGAACAGACATCATTTTGGAACTCATAGGCTTGACTTTGGCATATAAATATGTTTTTATTACATCTCAGAAAATTAAAGTTATCTTTTAACATATCATTCATTAAAGATTACATGTTTTGTGACCTGATGGTAAAAAAAGAAATGGTTTTAGGTGAATTTTTAAAAATAAGTTCATGTCCCCATTTCAGTACCCATAAGTGTGGAATCACTCATATATAAAATATAGCTGGCTCGTCTTCAACTCGTTCAGTGTCATACTAATTGAATGGAATATATTTGATATACTACTAAAAAAGCCAAAGCCAGCCAATATGATTTAAATGAAGTGGCAAAGTAATACAAGGCTGAACATGGAACAGGTGAACACAGTAGGGTAATTAACCAATCAGAGGGCTTGGCAGAGACAGGACTGGAACCAAAACCGAGACACGTGTCTAAATATAAACAAAAGCACACAGAGGACTGGGAACAGTGAGCACACTTGGGGTTGGCTGTGCTGTTTAACACGTGAATGGTTTATCAGTTGGTGCAGTAAAGTGTGAGGACTGTTCTGTCTCTCTCCATGCTTCTATTTCTGTCCATCTGTCTCTGATGGATAGATGGATGGATGGCTCATCTGGCCCTGTTCAAACTCTTATACAAGCTTGAAAGGTTATGTATCTCATACATACACATGAAAACTCTTCGTCTCTCTTCCTTTCCCCAGCAGCATATCCAATTTAATAAGGCTTGACACTCACATTGATAAACAGTATCGTAAAATACCCCATACTGGTCTGTGGCATTAAAGTCAGTGACTCATGGGCACAGGAAATCTCGTCACTCAGCAAAACACAATACAGTGAGATTGAAATGACTTAGAGCTCAGAATTCATTGCTATTCATGAAAGTGTATCTTTGCACCTTTATGTCCTTGTAGACCCCCACATGTCCTAAAAACAGCATTCATATTTCTTGCATTACCTGTTTAATCTGATTAGACAACCTTTTTTTTTTTTTGGATCTCATATAATGCAGTGGGACTGAGATAATCGAGGAAGCTGACCTCAGGCCGGTCAAATTTGAATACATTTTGTTTTGTATCATATTGCAGTTGCATTACGGGCACGGGAGTAGAAAGAGGCTCAAATAAGAAGGGATAAAGGGATTATAGTAGTTTTAACTCCAGGAAAAACTTCAAATTTGATCTTGCCGACAGGGAAATGTTAATTGGCGATCAAAGTTAAGCAGTTTCTGGTCTACTGCTTAGAGTGAAAAACAATGAGCTGTTTTTTTTTTTTTTTTAATTTATCACATATATATTCTTGTTCAGTGCTACAGTAGCTGCCTTTTAACTCTGCCTCTCTTTCCTCATTAAGGTAAAATCCTGTTTCGACGAAGTCATGTAAGAGACGTGGCCATGAAGAGACTGCGCTTTATAGATGACTATTGCAGAGTGAGTTTCACCTACTTCCTTAAAATGTCTACAAATGTTAATCACTTTTAAGGTTTTAAGAATTTTACATTCAGACTGTTGGTGTGTTGCTAGGAGTCTTCCTGTGTAGTGAGTTGTTCATTGAAATGTCTTTTCAACGAAGTGGGAAATATAAGTATTATGTTATTAACAAATAAAAAAACTAGTGTCTGTATTTGTGGCTATACCGATCAGAGATAAAATTAACACCACTGAATTCAGTTCAGTTCAGTTGGTCGGGTTCAATGCCCGAACTGATAATCACATCATCGGTTTTTCTTCGGTTAATCAGACACAAGGTACACCACCAAGAGTCTTGCCAGAGCGGTTGGGGGTTAGGTGCCTTGCTCAAGGCCATCTAATACCCTGTCCACACTAGGGATTTTGTACCGATACGATACTACTTTCATACCGCGACACCTGTCCACACTAGCAACTATAGCGGTACTGTAGCGGTATAACTGTATCGGTACGAAACCCACAAATGTATGGGTTTCGTACCGGTACAGTATCGGTACTGTAGCGCTTCACTGTAGTGTGGACAGATGAAGCGGTTCTGTATCGATACAAATATAATGCGCAAAGTCACACACATCAATCAGTGTCTTCGCTGAATAAAATAGTGAAGAACGGAGATTCGTTTTCTTTGTTTCATTCTCAACTGCCTCGTGCGTTTTATACGATTCGACTGAATAAATTAAATACAGACTGTACACTGACAACAAAAAGCACACACACGTTGTTTCATCCGCCATATTCTCGGAAGGAAGTTACTCGGTAACCATGGAAACATTTCGCGCACGTGCAGTTCAACTACCGTGAAAGAAAACCGCAAACATTTCTCGCTAGTGTGGACAGATGCACTAAACTGTACCGGTATACTTTGTATCGATACAGTTATACCACTATCGTACCGGTATATATGTGAACACAGCATTAGCCAATCTTGCTAGTCTAAGGAATCAAACCAGCAACCTTTTGTTCCCAAAGCTGTTTCACTAACCATTCGGCCATGGCTTCCCCAAAACATTCAGACTGTTGTTGTGTTCAGGTGAAGTGAACAACATTGATTATCTCAGTTACAGTGACACCTGTCAAGGGGTGGGATCTATTACGTACAGTCATTTCTCGAAGTCGATGTGTTGGAAGCAGGAAAAATGGGCAAGCGTAAGGAGCTGAGCGACTTTAACAAGGGCTAAATTGTGATGGCTAGATGACTGGGTCTGAGCCAATTCAAAATGGCGCATCTTATGGGGTGTTCCCGGTATGCAGTGGTTAGTACCTATAAAAGTGGCCCAAGGCGACAGGGTCATGGGTGTCGAAGGCTCATTGGTTCGCATGGGGCACGAGGGCTAGCCCATACGGTCCAGTCTCACAGAAGAGCTACTGTAGCACAAACTGCTGAAAAAGTTAAAGGAGGACTGACGTTATTTTTAAACTTGCTTTATTTCTTAACATGTTATTCAATTACGTTTTTGGTTTTAGTAGCCTTATATCGTGACTCATATTGGCAACTAATCACAATTAAATATTATATTTATCAGCCTATTCGGTTTTTAGCCATGTTGAATTTAGTTCGTTTGGTCCACTGCAGGCGTCGCTTATCCGTGCGATCTTCACAAGATTTGTGCGAGATTTCGAAACGTCAAGCGTCAGCCAGGTGTCAGTGCCGCCATTTTGAAAACTGTTTTCCAAATGAAATATTGCACAAAAACGAGTTTAAATGACGATTACTGCCGACTTTTTTCAAACTTTCCTGACCGCTATCAAAACAAACAAAACTTCCTGCTTGATCATGTCAGCATTCAGAAGAGGGCACACGCATCTTTGGACAACGTTGGCAGATGTCGGCCACTTTGATTTCTGCTGTACGTTTTACTTCCGTCCTACGATGTCTCGCACAGGTCTCAACGAATCTCGTTTACGGCCATAGCTTTGACATATGGACTGATCTATTACAGAGCATATTTCAAACACTCATAACTTGCTGTAGCAGTAACAGAATAGCGATCAGAAATGCCTTCCGATATTTAATAAAATGAGAAATAGAATTTTGATAATAAAAAAAAATTGACTTCAGTTCTCCTTTAAAGTGCATATCACGGGTAAATTCAGGAGCAAGATCGATGTAATTCTCCTATTTTATATTAAACTTTGGTCAAATATCTGTAACATTCTGCATTCTCTGCAATTTCTTTTACCCTGCGCAATACCAGAAAAATTCAGTTGAAATCAAGCCATTTGAGGTGAATTGATCCGCCTCTGAAAAAACTTGGCATTTGGATTTCCCGGGAAACATTGATTTTCGTGACGTCATGTGCGGGACGCCTCCCTCTGAATCCTACGTCAGCGCTAGTCTGGTTAACACCAGACCATATCACAAGTGAAATATGGTCTGGAATCCGCCTATTGAATTTCTCGTCGGGGAGGTGTGGTTTACGATTGTCAACGGCCGTTTATTGGACGTTGCGAATGTCTATCATTTGGCGTATACGTAGCCCATGGCCAATCATGGCAGTTGTACCCGGTGACGTAGTTAGAGCGACGAAGAGGCGAAGAAGAGAAGGAAAGAGAAAGAGAAGGCAAAACAAAAATAGGAAAACAATGGCACCGAAATTATTTCACTTGTGATATGGTCTGGTGTTAACCAGACTAATTCAGAACAGTGTCTAAAGCTTGATCGAAAGTTTGGTTCGTATCGCTCGCCGCCATGTTAAATGTGATCCGTAAACAGTCCCAAATAAACTACAAGCTTCCGTTTGTCGAGTAGTACGCGTCACCGTCTTTCCACCCCTCCCCACTCTCTGATTGGCTCCCTAACTCAGCCGAGCCTTTAGACCATAGTTTCCATGCTGTCTTTTCAGATCGGAACGATTGTGCAAAGCAGCATGGGATTTCCCAGGCTACGTCAGCGCTGGTTTGTTTGAGAAAACGACCTGGTGGTTTTCTGCAAATTTCTTCAACGTTATCACGTAATTATTAAAATGGTTAACAGATGTATCGTAGGAGGGTGTAGCAACACCAATCTTGATGGGATTAGTACTCATCGTTTTCCAAAAGACCGGACAGTGAGAGAGAAATGGGAGCGCTTGGTCTACACAGGCTGCGCACTGAAACCGTGCAAAGCTCGCGCAGCCTGCTGGCGCTTCCGCAGATAACGTCACGAATCTGGCTCCAGACTCCCTTGGGATTTTTCCAGACGCGTTTTGTTATTTTATTTTTTCTGCTGTAGACAGATGGCCTTGTGCAAAATTACCCTTCTGGATGAGTGTGTAAAGGGGACATACTTTCGTGTATAAAAAAAAAACACGAAGTTGGTCCAGAATATGCACTTTAATGCTGACACCTTTCTGTTTAGCCAGCATTCACTTTTTCAGCAGTTTGTGCTATAGTAGCTCTTCTGTAGGATTGGACTGTGTGGACTAGCTTTCGTGCCCCATGCGAATCAATGAGCCTTCGACACCCATGATCCTGTCGCCTTGGACCACTTTTGGTAGGTACCAACCACTGCATACCAGGAACACCCGATAAGACGTACCATTTTGAAGAGGCTCAGGGCCCGTTTACACGAGGACGCTGTCGGGTAAAAACGACTAAATATTTTATCGGAAGTGCCTTTCGTCTACACGGGGACGGCGTTTCCGAGGCTGAAAAACAGAAAAAATTGAAAACGCCTTCCAGAGTGGATAAGTCAAAAACAGATCCCGTTGCATATCCGTCTAAACTACCCAATACGCCAAACTCTGCTCGGATCTGCTCACGTCGGGTACGCGTTTACGTCATACATATGTCATATACTGCACATGCCAGCCCGGGAAGTAAGAAAGGAAGTAAAAAAGTAAGAGCATGTCTGATTACATCGATCCAACGGACCTTCAAGCTGCTCTGGCAGCTTTAATAAACGTCCAGGAGTCCTTCGAACATCTATACCGAATCTGCACATATACCGTTAATGAACAGAGGCGGGTATAGCATGCTCTTACTTTTTTACTTACTTTCTTACTTACCATAGCCAGAGTAGTCAAAGTTTTCGCGGCGCAGATGTGCAGATCAGACAAGACGGAAGACGTTGCGCATGCGTGCAGACATAGCGGAGGTCTTTCACAGCACCACCTAGCCGCCTGGCATGCACATCCAATTGAATTCCACACATTTATGCGTCACCGTATAGACGCAGATTTCCTCCTTGAAAACGGTCGTGTAGACGCGGAAAAAAGTGAGAACGAAAACGGACTTTTGCGTTTTTGTTTCAGACCGTCCCCGTGTAAAGTGGGCCTCAGACCCAGTCATCTAACCATCACAATCAAAGTCAAAGTCGCTCAGATCCTTACGCTTGCCCATTTTTCCTGCTTCTAACACATCAACTTCGAGAACTGACTGTTCTCTTGCTGCCTAATATATCCCACTCCTTGACAGGTGCCTTTGTAATGAAATAATCAAATGTTATTCACTTCATCTGTCAGTCGTTTTGATTTCATGGCTGATTGGTATGTACTGGATTTTCGCATTTGTTATGTTGAATGACTGACTGATCATATCATCGTCTTATTACTGGATGTCTTTGCGTCATGCTTACAAAATTGTGCGCATCATTCAGAATGAATAGATAGATAGATAGATAGATAGATAGATAGATAGATAGATAGATAGATAGATAGATAGATAGATAGATAAGATATACTTGTGTTTATTTTGCAGTGAGATTTGTTATCTCACTCTGTCTCCAGTTTTCTTGTCTTTTTCCCCCTCTCCATCCCCTTTTCTGATGGCATATAGCCAGTTTTATACTCATAAGCACACCATTCCCATCCACACACGCTAACAAACACATGCTAATGGAGAACAGCTGCTAGAGTTAGCTGGAAGAGTGAATGGGAATGTTTGCAAAGCTGGGCTTTATGGCAACAAGTTCCATGACATCGTCTGAGCACATTGCATACACACTGTTACAGCAATTCTCAAACTTTCTGTCGCCAGGAACCCACCAAACTCTTTCATGCCGATTTATTTCATGAATATTATATAAACGTGTAGTTCATTTATTAGAGCTATGAAGCTTCCTGACAGGTCCAATTTGTCATCATTTATAGTTTTGTTTTCTTTCTGAGTCTGACTTGAACAAATACAGTTAAAGTATCCGGTCACTGGTTGCTGCTTTGAGAACCAGTCCTCTATGTACAGTGGGGCAAAAAAGTATTTAGTCAGTCACCAATTGTGCAAGTTCTCCCACTTAAAAAGATGAAAGAGGCCTGTAATTTTCATCATAGGTACACTTCAACTATTAGAGACAGAATGGGGGGAAAGAATCCAGGAAATCACATTTGTAGGATTTTTAAAGAATTTATTTGCAAATTATGGTGGAAAATAAGTATCTGGTCAATAACAAAAGTTCATCTCAATACTTTGTTATATACCCTTTGTTGGCAATGACAGAGGTCAAACGTTTTCTGTAAGTCTTCACAAGGTTTTCACACACTGTTGCTGGTATTTTGGCCCATTCCTCCATGCAGATCTCCTCTAGAGCAGTGATGTTTTGGGGCTGTCGCTGGGCAACACGGACTTTCAACTCCCTCCAAAGATTTTCTATGGGGTTGAGATCTGGAGACTGGCTAGGCCAATCCAGGACCTTGAAATGCTTCTTACGAAGCCACTCCTTCGTTGCCCGGGCGGTGTGTTTGGGATCATTGTCATGCTGAAAAACCCAGCCACGTTTCATCTTCAATGCCCTTGCTGATGGAAGGAGGTTTTCACTCAAAATCTCACGATACATGGCCCCATTCATTCTTTCCTTTACACGGATCAGTCGTCCTGGTCCCTTTGCAGAAAAACAGCCCCAAAGCATGATGTTTCCACCCCCATGCTTCACAGTAGGTATGGTGTTCTTTGGATGCAACTCAGCATTCTTTCTCCTCCAAATACGACAAGTTGAGTTTTTACCAAAAAGTTCTATTTTGGTTTCATCTGACCATATGACATTCTCCCAATCCTCTTCTGGATCATCCAAATGCTCTCTAGCAAACTTCAGACGGGCCTGGACATGTACTGGCTTAAGCAGGGGGACACGTCTGGCACTGCAGGATTTGAGTCCCTGGCGGCGTAGTGTGTTACTGATGGTAGCCTTTGTTACTTTGGTCCCAGCTCTCTGCAGGTCCTTCACTAGGTCCCCCCGTGTGGTTCTGGGATTTTTGCTCACCGTTCTTGTGATCATTTTGACCCCACAGGGTGAGATCTTGCGTGGAGCCCCAGATCGAGGGAGATTATCAGTGGTCTTGTATGTCTTCCATTTTCTAATAATTGCTCCCACAGTTGATTTCTTCACACCAAGCTGCTTACCTATTGCAGATTCAGTCTTCCCAGCCTGGTGCAGGTCTACAATTTTGTTTCTGGTGTCCTTTGACAGCTCTTTGGTCTTGGCCAGGGGTGTCCAAACTGATCCATAAAGGGCCGTGTGGCTGCAGGTTTTCATTCCAGCCATGCAGCAGCACACCTGACTTGGCTCATTCAATCAACTGAACTGTCTTCACACAGTCAAATACTTGCAGCCACACCCACCCTTGATTAAAGGGTGGGTGTGTCAGTTGATTGAATAAGCCAAATCAGGTGTGCTGCTGCATGGCTGGAATGAAAACCTGCAGCCACACGGCCCTTTATGGATCAGTTTGGACACCCCTGGTCTTGGCCATAGTGGAGTTTGGAGTGTGACTGTTTGAGGTTGTGGACAGATCAAATCAAATCAAATCAAGTTTATTTGTATAGCGCTTTTAACAATAAACATTGTCGCAAAGCAGCTTTACAGAATTTGAACGACTTAAAACATGAGCTAATTTTATCCCTAATCTATCCCCAATGAGCAAGCCTGTGGCGACGGTGGCAAGGAAAAACTCCCTCAGACGACATGAGGAAGAAACCTCGAGAGGAACCAGACTCAAAAGGGAACCCATCCTCATTTGGGCAACAACAGACAGCCTGACTATAATATTAACAGTTTTAACAGGTATAACCCTCAACTGTCCTCATGGGGCCGTCCTTCACAGGAGCGGGGCGATAAAACTCTGACCAGACACAGGGCACCAGGATGGATCAAGCAGGTCCAAGGGGCAGAAGAGGCCAGCATCTCAATCCCAGGATCAACATGTAACTCAGAGGGACAAATTGGGGGGGGGGGAAGAGAGAGAGAAAGAAAACGCGTTGTTAGGTATGCCCTAAAAATGACAAGTATTAAATCTGTGTGGTAGACTCGCAGAGACGAGAGTCTTTACATCAGGCATAACACACAACAATGGCATGTTAATATGGTAAAAAATATCATGACCTGCTCTGGCTGGATGCTTGATTGGGTGATGGGAGCACACTCCTCAGCAATGATGAGATGCAGATGGGACCCTTAGGGCTGGCCAAGACAATTCAGTTACATTTCACCGGGTCTGGGACATGCGACAGAATGTCTGACGGCCGATTCCCTGCAGGCTACGATAGCCAGTCGAGGTCTCCACCCTCTCCACCAAAAGATTTCCTGTTGACTCCATGTAACTCGGAGGGACAGATTTGGGGTGGGGGGAGGGAAAGAAAACACAGGTGGTTAGGTATGCCCAATGTCACCTGAATAAGGTGACAGATGTCTTTTATACTGATAACGAGTTCAAACAGGTGCCATTAATACAGGTAACGAGTGGAGGACAGAGGAGCCTCTTAAAGAAGTTGTTACAGGTCTGTGAGAGCCAGAAATCTTGCTTGTTTGTAGGTGACCAAATACTTATTTTACCGAGGAATTTACCAATTAATTCATTAAAAATCCTACAATGTGATTTCCTGGATTCTTTCCCCCCATTCTGTCTCTCATAGTTGAAGTGTACCTATGATGAAAATTACAGGCCTCTCTCATCTTTTTGAGTGGGAGAACTTGCACAATTGGTGGCTGACTAAAGACTTTTTTGCCCCACTGTATAATATGAGGGGGGGGGGGGACACCCCATAATGTCATAAATAATGAATTAACCACGACATGGCATGATTTTATAGGATAATGATAATGGATGCTGTGGTGTGATGCCATCAAGTTAGAAAAAGATGCAAGATTTTCTCGAACAGCATGTCCCGAAGTATTTTATTCCCCTTAGATCACAGCTACTTAATGAAAAACACATTGTACTTGTATCCATTTATAGTTTCGTCGAATGTCCATGAAACAAGTTAGTGTCTGTGATCACTTATGCTACAGCATAGAAACCATCAATCCATCACCAGCCTTCGGTACAAAAAGTGCAACTTTTCATGTTACCGAGAAGTCACCTGCTTTGAAGACTTTCCAGTGTAACAAAACTTGTACCCCATTCCCACGCACAGTCAAAACTGTCAATTTTCTGTTATGATGCAGTCATGGTGTCCTGTGGGAACGGGAGCAAATCAGCAAAGTCAAAATGTCAAGCTACGTCCCGGTGACCTAGAAACGTTTACGCAAATCTTTTATTCCAGATCCAGCGGGAATCGGAACCGACGGATTTACGTGTTGTGATGGTTGTGATGTTGCTGGCAGCGAGGTAAATGATGTAATGATATTGCGATGGCATTACTCATACTGCCTCAGTGTAAAGCAGCTGGTGGCAAACTCTAAACAACAAGCAAACATCAGCAAATACAGTGGGAGCTCCGTATCCGCAGGGAATATGTTGTTGTAAGATCTAGCGCTGATAGCTGAAACCGCAGATAGGTGCAAAAGCTTGTTTGTTGTGTACATACAGTACATGCCTATGATAAAGTTTCATTTATAAATTACACACAATATGACACCAGCAACAGTAAGTAATATAACATAAAAGAGTATAGCTGTACAAATTATATGTATATTTACCGTACTGTTATGTGAATGTGGTCTGTCTCTTGGGATTCTGGCATTTCCACTTCATATCTTTATCATGGTTGAGGCGCAGAGACGGATGCGAGCGCAGAAACCTTTTATTTACGCAGGATAGTCAAAGCAACAAAAACATCTGGTCTGAAAACACGACAGTAGAAGTGAGGAAAACAACACACATCAGCATGGAAACTAAAAACAAAGGCAAGACTAACAGAAGCCAAGGTTTAAAGGGGAACTGAAGGCAAATTTTTATTATCAAAATTCTATTTATCTCATTTTATTAAATATAGGAACGCATCTTTAGCCTAGGTCACAACCGGCCGTACGTGCTCCTACGGCCGGTCTATGTGCAAGAAACGCACGGAGGGCGCGCGTGTGACGTGCTGATTTTCGAGCCGTAGACTGGCCGCAGACCGGCCGCAGAGGTTCTTGGTCATGTCAAACAAACTCTATGGGCGCTTACATTTTTTTCAGGCTGCAAGACAAACTTGCGGCCAACGTGCGTCTTTCTCCACGAACAAAAAAAGCGCAGCGATTTGGGAAACGGCAAAAATCGCACCGCCAAAAAAATCATACATCCGGTTGTGACCTAGGCTTTTGATAGCTATTTTGTCACTGCTATAGCAAGTTGAGTGTTTGAAATATGCTACGTAATATATCAGTCCATATGTCAAAGCGAGCTTCGCTGAGACCTGTGCAAGACATTGTAGGACGGAAGTAAAACGTACAGCGGAAATCAAAGTGACCAACATCTGCCAATGTTGCCAAAAGATGCGCGCGCCCTCTTTCGAATGCTGACGTAATCAAGCCGGAAGTTTTGTTTGTTTTGATAGCAATCAGGAAAGTTTGACAAAAGTCGGCAGTAATCGTCATTTAAACTCGTTTTTGTGCAATATTTCGTTTGGAAAACAGTTTTCAAAATGGCGGCACTGACACCTGGCTGACGCTTGACGTTTTGAAGTCTCGCACAAGTCTCGTGAAGATCGCGCGGATAAGCGACGCCTGCCGTGGACCGAACGAACTAAATTCAACATGGCTAAAAACCGAATAGGCCAATAAGTATAATATTTAATTTCAATTAGTTGCCAATACGAGTCACGATATAATGTTACTAAAACTGAAAACGTAATTGAATAACACGTTAATTAAGAAATAAAGCAAGTTTAAAAATGACTTCAGTTCTCCTTTAAATAAGGCGTGTAATAAGAAACAAAAATTGAAAGTGTGTTTAATGCTGTCTGAAGAGAACAAACATAGGGTGACCAGATTTCCCGAGTCTAAAACCGGGACACTTTGCGCGTGACCGTGATACTCGTGCACGCACACGCGTTTTGATGTAAACATGCGCCGGCTCAAACCATGGCTCAGACAGGTGCTTTTATCATTTTGTAGAAGCTCACTTTTATCAACATTTCAGCGAATAATCAAGTATTTTCTTGTTATCTACATGTACTTCTATCACAATTCAGTTAAAGTAAGAAAATCAGACAACAGATGTGATGTTAGGGAATAGGCCAATAGCTTACATTTCAACTGATTTATTTCACCTTTGTGAAAATGCCAAGAAAATGCATTGCTTGAATATTAACATCAACATTTTATACGATGAACTTTTTTTTTTAACAATAGGCTATGCATTGTAACAGGAATGAGCGCATGAGCCTAATCGTTGTCACCTCCGAACCTTTACCCAAAATGCCTCTGTTTAATCTTAACCAGTGTCGGCTATTAACTATTTTGAAAACGTGAACCCTGAGTTGACAACAGCATCAAACAAGTCAAGACAATCTGTGATACAGATTAAAGACAGATGAAACAGATGAAAGACAACAAAAAATGTTTCAGAAACACAACCCACCCACCCTAAAGAAGATGCCATTTTATTGCATACATTTACATGATGAGTGAATTTGCTCCAGTAGTGCTTTATTGCCCGAGAGCCTGCTGTGAAACTGCGAGCAAGTATCGTCGAAATTGGCCCGAGTAATGAGCAAGACTTCGAGAGTAGGCACGGTTATGCGATTCTTCTCGTCAGTCCAGGTGTTGCTCATGAGTGAAAATATTCGCTCAACTGGAGCATTGGTGCCAGGTAGGCACATGGCAAACTGGCAAAGCTGGCTGACATTGCTGTAAGGAATCTCCCTACTCTTGAAGTGCGCGAACATCTCCGCCCAGCGCTCATCCGTTCGGCATTGTCGCGTAGTAGTTGACAGCCACTAGAGGAAAAAGCCGTTATAACGCGGCCTCTATATTGCAACATTGTACAAATAGATACATTGTAAGGTTGACTGCGCACACACGCACATTGATGGCAAATTGCTAGAAGCTTTATTGACATCTCGTTGGCTATGTATGATCGCTGTAACCGGGACAGTTTGTTAGTGTTTGGCGTAAACCGGGACATTTCAGCGTCCCGACGGACCTTTGTCGGGACTGGAGACATGCAACTCAAAATCGGGACTGTCCCGGTCAAACCGGGACATCTAGTCACGTTAAACAAACAACTAGGTGATGGCACACTGGGTGTGTAGTTCGAGGGGTGTGTATGCTTGAGCGAGTCAGCGGATATGGTGGCCCCACTGTACAAGCAAAAATGGCATCAATAGCCTTTGCTTGAACAAAACAAATGTTTAACATTGTGGAACAGGAAGAGAGCTCTCTCAACACAGACGTAATGCAGCTTGACTCGTGCCATGTTCCTAAATAGCTAATGCCTTAGCTTCTGGCTTGGCCTTCTCACAACAATGGACTTGCCGCCTCGTGAATTATACGTCATGTCCGGTCTCACATGGTTGGCACGCCGTAGCATTCCGTTAAATCCAGTCTTTTATTTATCGACAACGTTTGAACAGGCGGTCCAATTCAGCTAAGGCTGGTTTAAATGGAGGCCTGTAACTAAATGACACATACAAACACATGAAAAAAGGTATATAAATGTGAGAATTTTTTTATATGAACAAAAATCCATAGGCTATGAATACACATCCAATCTAACTACACAAATGAAGTCTGAGACTCTTCTTGAATTTAGGGAATGATGCTTCCTTTCTCAGACTACTTGGAAGAGTGTTCCACACTTTAGCCCTATTTAAGCAAAAAGAACTATGATACTTAACAGTTTTAGCACGGGACAAGCGGAGAAAATCTTTATTTTGAGTATTACTAGTGCATCTCAAAAAATTAGAATATTGTGAAAAAGTTCAATATTTTCCATCAGTTATTTAAGAAAGTGAAAATATATATTATAGACTCATTACACATAAACTAAAATGTTTCAATCATTTTTCTGTTTTAATTTTAATCAGTATGGCATACAGTACAAAAACATTTAAAAAAATCTCAAAATATTAGAATATTTCATTTCGAGTTTGAGTAAAACAATATGAACACAGTGCATCTCTCGGTCTAGTTCAGTACACACAACCACAATAATGGAGAAGACCGCTGACTTGACTGTTGTCCAGAAGATGATCACTGATGCCCTCCACAAGGAGGGTAAGCCACAAAAGGTCATTGCTGAAAAGGGTGGCTGGAAAAGGTGCACAAGCAACAGGGATGGCTGCAGTCTTGAGAGGATTGTCAAGAAAAGTTGATTCAAGAACTTGGGAGAGCTTCAAAAGGAGTGGACTGAGGCTGGCGTCAGTGTATCAAGACCCATCACGAACAGACATCTTCAAGAAAGGGGATACGACTTTCGCATTCCTAATATCAAGCTACTCCTGAGCCAGAGACAATGTCAGAAGTGTCTTATCTGGGCTAAGGAGAGAAAGAAATGGACTGTTGCTCAGTGGTCCAAAGTCCACTTTTCAGATGAAAGTACATTTTGCATTTAATTTGGAAATCACGGTTCTAGAGTCTGGAGGAAGAGTGGAGAGGCACAGAATCCAAGGGGTTTGAAGCCCAGTGTGAAGTTTCCACAGTCTGTGATGATTTGGGGTGCCACGTCATCTGCTGGTGTTGGTCCACTCTATTTTATCGAGTCCAAAGTCAACACAGCCATCTACCAGGAGATTTTAGAGCACTTCATGCTTCCATCTGCTGACGAGCTTTTTGGAGATGCTGATTTCCTTTTCCAGCAGGACTTAGCACCTACCCACAGTGCCAAAACTACTACCAAATGGTTTGCTGACCATGATATTACTGTGTTTGATTGGCGAGCCAACTTGCCTGACCTGAACCCCATAGAGAATCTATGAGGTATTGTCAAGAGGAAGATGAGAAACACCCGACCCAAAAATACAGATACGCTGAAGGCCACTATCAAAGCAACCTGGGCTTCAATAACACCTCAGCAGTGCCACAGACTGATCACCTCCATGCCACACCGCATTGATACAGTAATTCATGGTAAAGGAGCCCCAACCAAGTATTGAGTGTATAAATGAATATACTTTTCAGAAGTTGGGCATTTCTGTATTGTAAATCCTTTTTTTGATTGATCTTAGGGAATATTCTAATAATTTGAGATACCGGATTTCTGATTTTCATGAGCTATAAGCCATAATCATCAAAATTAAAACAAAAAAGGCTTTAAATATTTCACTTTACATGTCATGAATATAGAATATATGAAAGTTTACCTTTTTGAATTAAATTATGAAAAAAAGGAACTTTTTCATGGTATTCTAATTTTTTGGGATGCACTAGTATATGTGTGTAAATCGCATGAGTAGCGAAAGTCATGCAAAAGATAAGCAGGCACAAGGCCATTTCGGCACTTGAAAATTTGTAGCCAAATTTGATATTTCCTGCGAGATTCTAATGATGGCCAATTAAGAATGCAACTGATTTCATGCTGTTGGAGTTTGCGACCCTGAATAATCAAGTTTTTCTAAATACTCGGGATTAGTTTTTCCACAGCCATCCCAGACAACTAAACAGTAATCAAACAGGGGAAGTATCATGGTGTTAGACAAAGTGATACAAGCCTCACGAGGGATGATCCTACGGGCTTTGTGTAACATGCCCAATCAAGATGAGATTTCGGTAGAAATGTGGCCAATATGGTCATTCCAAGAGAGGGTTGGATCATGTATAACACTTGAACTGATAAACTCTACTTCACATCTTATTGTGTGCCGTAACACAAAAATTGCTAACCCTGGCAAACCTCTGATGTGTACCTATAAGCATTATCTTGGTTTTGGAGTAGTTAAGGAATAGAAAATTATTGTATATTTAAATAATATTGTCTGGCTTTGAGTGGTCTATCAGATATATTCCACTCAGCTAGCATGATATTGAATGAGTCAAAGACGAGTTCAGTATCATGCTAGCTGAATGGAATATATCTGATAGACCACAAAAAAAAGCCAGCCAATATTATTATTATTATACAGACACACTCTCTTCATATCAGCATTCTTGAAGGCCAACACTAGCTTACCCATAAGTTGGCTCTGTCAGCGTGGCAGTGCAGTCACCTTCCAGCCAGTGTAGCATTCATCAGAGTGGCAGTGAAGTCACCTACAGCCGGTGTAGCGTTCATCAGTAGTGTTAGCGAAGGCCAATGCTTGCTTACCTGTGAATTAGCGCTGTCAGCGCGGTAGAGCAGTCGCCTTCCAGTCGGTGTAGTGTTCATCAGCGCGGCAGTGAAGTCGCCTTCCAGTCGGTGTAGTGTTCATCAGTGTGGCAGTGAAGTCACCTTCCACTCAGTGTAGTGTTCATCAGCGCGGCAGTGAAGTCGCCTTCCAGTCGGTGTAGTGTTCATCAGTGTGGCAGTGAAGTCACCTTCCACTCGGTGTAGTGTTCATCAGCGCGGCAGTGAAGTCGCCTTCCAGTCGGTGTAGTGTTCATCAGTGCGGCAGTGAAGTCGCCTTCCAGTCGGTGTAGTGTTCATCAGTAGTGTTAACAAAGGCTAATAAAGCGGTCAGGCTAGTGCTATCGAGAGCAAGTAGCACAGACTAATGACCAAGAAACTAAGATTTCTGTCTCCAAACTCTTCTTCCACGCATGCTCACCACAGGATTTTTCACTCAGTCTCAAGTATTCATTTCCCTATATAATTTACTTAGTTACTTTCAAAATCAACATCAACAACTCCATACAACAGAGCGACCTGGCAGCCAAAAATTCTCTCAAAAATCTCCCATATTTAACGAGGCAAACCTGGCGGCCATGTTTGTTTACAAATTGTCACAGTCGCTTGCTAGCATGGAAGTTTTACGTCCCCAACATGTCTCTTTTCCAGTTTTTCGATGTCTGTTGGTATGTTTTTCTCTTGTAAATATGCGTGAAGAATATCTAATGAAGTTTTGGTAGCCTTTTGGGTGTTCAATGCGTCTTTTTAGTTTCAGTTTATTTATTTAGTGCTTAATTATAGCATAGCTAATCCTAGCAGTAGCACTGGATTAGCCTCGTCGTTCTCTTCCCCGGCGGACAAAGAAATGGTTCTGCGCATGCGCAGCAGAAAAGTTTTGTCATTGGATATTCGCATCAGCTCCGACAAGTTGTCTTGACAACGTGCAATATTGTAACAATATTGAACGCTTATTCTCCATTGCGTAGAGTGGTGTAAGACATAGGATAAGCGATTATGCTAACAATATTGCATGCTATCAAACCAAACGAATGAAGCCCGCTAGAAGGGAATAGAGCACATGTTTTTATTCCATCGACAAAGTGTCCTGTATGTATAATACTGTATATTGTATATCATATTATCAAGGTCTCCAGATAAGAAAGATTACATTTTTACAATGGAGCTACTACTGAGGAAAAAAAAAAAAGAAAAAGCAAGGTATCATCAGCAAACAGCTGAATGTCACAGTCAGGTGAGAATACACCATGTCTGTGACCTTTCCTTTATGGAAGACTGAGCAGGAATGAAAATTTATCTTTTCCATGTTGTTTTTAGGGCGGCACGGTGGTGTAGTGGTTAGCACTGTCGCCTCACAGCAACAAGGTCTGGGTTCGAGCCCCGTGGCCGGCGAGGGCCTTTCTGTGTGGACTGTGGTTGGTAGAAGAGAGCAACTGGACTTGCTTGAAAAGTCTTGAAGACGTTTCGCCTCTCGTCCGAAAGGCATCCTCAGTTCTGTCCGTCTAATAGGGAGTATCAAGTATTTATCCTTTCATGGATCATCATAGAATCCGAATCAGAATGCTGATGGCTGCATTGTAGGTGGCTGATAGAGGTCATAGACACCCACCTCTGTTCAGTGATGGTCGTTCCAGGTTGACAAAAATAAACGATCCTCTCTGGCTAAGATGTCTGCCAGTTTTCTGGAAGTCCTCTCATACTCCCGCACCAGTCGGAGGGAACTCATCCCAAAGTGCGTAGAAACATATCTGTGAAGATACTCAGTCATCCAGGTACATAGTAATCTGTGGTTGGTAGAAGAGAGCAACTGGACTTGCTTGAAAAGTCTTGAAGACGAGTGATGCCTCTCGTCCGAATGGCATCGAGTATGAGAGGACTTCCAGAAAACTGGCAGACATCTTAGCCAGAGAGGATCGTTCATTTTTGTCAACCTGGAATGAGCATCACTGAACAGAGGTGGGTGTCTATGACATCTATCAGCCACCTACAATGCAGCCATCAGCATTCTGATTCGGATTCTATGATGATCCATGAGAGGATAAATACTTGATACTCCCTATTAGACGGACAGAACTGAGGATGCCTTTCGGACGAGAGGCGAAACGTCTTCGAGACTTTTCAAGCAAGTCCAGTTGCTCTCTTCTACCAACCACAGATTACAATGTACCTGGATGACGGAGTATCTTCACAGATATCTTTCTGTGCGGAGTTTGCATGTTCTCCCCGTGTCCGCGTGGGTTTCCTCCGGGTGCTCCGGTTTCCCCCACAGTCCAAAGACATGCAGGTTAGGCTAACTGGTGACTCTAAATTGAGCGTAGGTGTGAATGTGAGTGTGAATGGTTGTCTGTGTCTATGTGTCAGCCCTGTGATGACCTGGCGACTTGTCCAGGGTGTACCCCGCCTTTCGCCCGTAGTCAGCTGGGATAGGCTCCAGCTTGCCTGCGACCCTGTAGAACAGGATAAAGCGGCTAGAGATAACGAGATGAGATGTTGTTTTTACCTCATACATTAACGGATTTCGTATGTGAAAGTGGCTTTAAAGGAACGTCTTTACCTCTGGATGTTACAAACTCCTGACACCAGCGACTCCTTTCAAAACTGTGGCACACCAATGCTTTGATGTGTAAAGTCTGACATACAGATTCTTTCTAACTCATCACTATAACGTGATAGAAGAAAATGCAGTAATATAAACCTGCGATTTGAATTACAGCTCGTACTACTATCAGAGATAATCAATCAACACTTTCTCGCCAATCAGAACGGAGAATTCAGCACACTTTTTTTTTTTTATTTCGAACCCTATATACCTTTTGAAAATATTTGCCGTAAATGTGTCTTGCCAGTGTTTATCCCGTTCCAGCGAGTATTAAGTAAAGCTGTGGGAAACACAGCAGGTTCTGTTACTTACTGCATGTCCCATAATACTGATAAGACAGGAAGAGGACTGTATGTTCAGTCAGTTCAGAAACACCATGGATTTGGGGGGAAAAAAAATTGCAGTCGAGCTGTATTAATGAGTAAAACCCATCCTCGCTTATTTGAGGAAGCAGCACATTAGCGATCAATTTAAGGGAGCAGTTTGCTTTGAAGTTGTTGGAGAGGGCGATGTTTACCACCCATTTCCTGTGCACTTTAATTAGACAAACGACCTCCATGTAATTGCTGTATGTTCTCAAGAAAGGCGTTTACTCGAGGGATTCTCCTCACAAGTACATGTTTCTCTCGCATGCTGTCTGCCACTCTCGCCCTTCCCCCTTCCCTCTCTGCTGATGGTCGGTACCAACAAGAAGCAAGTTCACGGTCTATCCAAATCAACATTCATAGTTCAGTTATGCTGCTTTATGTACGTCTAAAACTACACTACCGTTCAAAAGTTTGGGGTCACCCAGACAATTTTTTGTTTTTTTCATGAAAAGTCACACTTTTATTTCCCACCATAAGTTGTAAAATGAATAGAAAATATAGTCAAGACATTTTTCTGGCCATTTTGAGCATTTAATCGACCCCACAAATTAATGTGATGCTCCAGAAACTCAGGCCCTGTCCACACGGCAACGGATTCAGGTGACTCCGATACAATTGCTTATCGTTTAGGCCTGGCGTCCACACGGCACCGGCGTTTTGGGTGCCCAAAACGCAATCTTTTTGAGAACGGGTTCCAGAGTGGAAAGATCTGGCAACGTTGCCGTTGTGAAGTCGTCTGGATGAGTAGAACGGATTTGTTTACGATGACGTCACAACCACATGACTGTCAGTGCTTCACGCCGGGTAGAAGTGTAACGAATATCACCAGGAAAAAGCCTTACAGAGCACGAGTGAGAGTGAAACACGAGCTTGGATATTATTATTATTATTATGTTCGGTGTTAGTTCACAGTAGTAATGCAAGAAGCAGAATAGTGACAGTAATAGTGAAGCAAAAACATGCAATTGTACAAACACTGCAGCTCTACAGCAAAATATTCATTTATGAGATGGTCTGATTCTTAACACCAGTAGTGCCAATGATCTTCTCATTGCGATGCGATGCGAGTTGTCAACAAATCCTATAACTTGGTTCATGAAACGCGCTTACAAAATATTTTCACTGTGAATATTTATTGTGTAATGGTGTAATCCCGCCAGCAAAAATAGGGAAAAAAAGGAGCGATCTCACCTCTTCAGATGTTGATTTAAGTCCAACAATACATTCCTCAAAAAGGGCGTAGAGGAGCAAATTAATCCAATTTATTCCGGACCATTAAAGACGCCGCCTTCCGCGTAGAATCATACGTCATCCTCGCCGCCATATTGGATAGGTCAAAGCGGAGAATAAAGATTAGCTGCGTTTAACTGTACCAACAGGTTTACCGTCCGAACGAGATCACATGGGATTACCTTTCACAGGTGAGACTGGAAAAATACTTTTCATTGTATTTGGTCATTATAATGTAATTTTACGAACAGATTTTCCTGACTTTGTGGCTAATATGAAGTCTCGCGCATTATGCGCATGCGTCCTTACTTCTTCTATTGTTCTGGTGTCTCCGAAGGGACCGTCTTACAGTGCCCCTAGAGGTGTGGCATGTGTATTGCATCGTTTTCAGCAAGCGTTGCGTTGCCATATGGACCTGATATTTTACTGATCGTCGCCCATTTGGACGCGATATATTTTTAAATAACATCTCGTTGCCGTTGTCGTGTGGATGTAGCCTCAATCTGCTCAAAGGAAGGTCAGTTTTATAGCTTCTCTAAAGAGCTCAACTGTTTTCAGCTGTGCTAACATGATTGTACAAGGGTTTTCTAATCATCCATTAGCCTTCTGAGGCAATGAGCAAACACATTGTACCATTAGAACACTGGAGTGAGAGTTGCTGGAAATGGGCCTCTATACACCTATGGAGATATTGCACCAAAAACCAGACATTTGCAGCTAGAATAGTCATTTACCACATTAGCAATGTATAGAGTGGATTTCTGATTAGTTTAAAGTGAGCTTCATTGAAAAGAACAGTGCTTTTCTTTCAAAAATAAGGACATTTCAAAGTGACCCCAAACTTTTGAACAGTAGTGTATACTGAATATAAGTACAGTGTAAGTGTAGTTACATGTAAATGTTAAAAGAGAACTGAAGTCATTTTAAAACTTGCTTTATTTCTTAATTAACGTGTTATTCAATTACGTTTTCGGTTTTAGTAACCTTATATCGTGACTCGTATTGCCAACTAATTGCAATTAAATATTATACTTATCGGCCTATGGTCATGAGCTTTGGGTAATGACCGAAAGAACAAGATACAAGCGGCCGAAATGAGTTTCCTTCGCAGGGTGGCTGGGCGCTCCCTTAGAGATAGGGTGAGAAGCACAGTCACTCGGGAGGAGCTCGGAGTAGAGCCGCTGCTCCTCCACATCGAGAGGAATCAGCTGAGGTGGTTCGGGCATCTTTTTCGGATGCCTCCTGGACGCCTCCCTGGGGAGGTGTTCCAGGCATGTCCCCCCGGGAAGAGGCCCTGGGGAAGACCCAGGACACGCTGGAGGGACTATGTCTCTCGGCTGGCCTGGGAACGCCTCGGTGTTCTTCCCGAGGAGCTGGCCGAGGTGTCTGGGGAAAGGGAAGTTTGGGCTTCCATGCTTAGACTGCTGCCTCCGCGACCCGGTCCCGGATAAGCGGAAGAAGACGAGACGAGACTTATCGGCCTATTCGGTTTTTAGCCATGTTGAATTTAGTTCGTTCGGTCCCCAGCAGGCGTCGCTTATCCGCGCGATCTTCACGAGACTTGTGCGAGACTTCGAAACGTCAAGTGTCAGCCAGGTGTCAGTGCCGCCATTTTGAAAACTGTTTCCCAAACGAAATATTGCACAAAAACGAGTTTAAATGACGATTACTGCCGACTTTTGTCAAACTTTCCTGATTGCTATCAAAACAAACAAAACTTCCGGCTTGATTACGGCAGCATTCGAAAGAGGGTGTGTGCGTCTTTGGACAATGTTGGCAGATGTCGGTCACTTTGATTTCCGCTGTACGTTTTACTTCCATCCTATTTACGTCATTACTGTCGCGCAATTAAAACGTGCCAGATCAGGCGGCTGGTGGGTTTTCAAAATAATAAATACTTGTACATGCATGTATTTTTGTGATAAATCCACATTATACTGAGCCCACATAATCCTCACTAAGGTTTCGGACAGCACTACAAAATGGCGTCCCCACTATATAGTGAGTAGGGAGTGATTTTGGACACAGGGAAAACTTCTGGCTTGATTACATCAGCATTCGAAGGAGGGTGCGCGCGTCTTTTGACAACGTTGGCAGATGTCGGTCACTTTGATTTCCGCTGTGTGTTTTACTTTCATCCTACGATGTCTCGCACAGGTCTCAACGAATCTTGTTTACAGCCATCGCTTTGACATATGGACCGATCATCATCATAGTTTCCCTTTTGGCCCATCCTTGGCCTTAGGGCACATCTGCTCAGGGAAACGTCCTTTGAGCAAATGATTGAACTTGGTTTTGTCCATCATCATTTTCCTGGCTTGCACTGGATCTATCTGGAGGAGATCCTCAACTCGTTTCCAAACTCTTGAGGTTGTCCTTTTATCAAAAAGAACCTGTTTTTGGAGGGCGTCATTCTCCATGCGACAAACATGGTCCATGTATTTGAGATGTTGGACATGGCAGTAATCCTGGATGGAACTGGATTTTGTTATTTCCCATAGTCGCTCATTTGATATTTTGAATCCCCAATCCAGCTGTCCTTCCACCAAGGTAGCTGGGTCGACACCCTTTTTCTGCTTGTTACAAGGAGGAACGTTTTTCCTTGCATAGCCTCCCGATACCATCTTCCTTAGAAAATGGTTCCACACACTCTCAACCTTTTGTAGTTCTGAGGTGGACATGTGACATGCCTGAATGCCATACAATAAACGTGATCTGACACAGGACGTGAGGATCTTCATGCGAGTAGATAAGTGAATTTCTCTGTCCATCAAACAGTTCTTCAGTTCATCCCACTTTTTAAATGCGGATGCGATACTGGCATGCAACGCTGCTGCTGAATTGCTTATGTTGGTGATTACATGTCCCAGATACTGAAATGACCGGACATTCTTGATATTCACCCCATTTACTGATACTAAGGTCTTCTGATCTTTAATGGCCTCATCGACATTAAACGCCATTGTCTCAGTCTTGCTATAGGACATCTGTAGGCCAAATCGAGTAAAGGTATTGTCATAGATAGATAGGACCAGGTTTAATTCCTCGACACTCTTTGTGAAGATTGCCACATCATCAGCATATAGTAGCTCTGTAACTCTTCTCCATCCAGATGTTGGTGCCCGTCTTCGGTACTCTCGAGGTGACACTTCATTAAGGAGGCAGAACTCCATAAGAATTCCTGCATCAGGGCATTGCTTCAAAATTTGGTATTTTGCGCATCGCATTACGAAGTCCATATAGATGTTGAATATGGGTGGACTCTCAAGGGCGCCTTGGCGACAACCCACATACGTATTGAAGTACTGATTTGCTCCCTTAATGCAATTTTAGTGCCAGTATACAGTGTCTGTAATATTGAGACCAGTTTGGGACATCCTAGACGGATGTTCAACACTCGAAATAGTGCTTCTTGTGGAATCCAATCGTATGCTGCCTTAAGGTCAACGAAGCAAATATACAGCGGATTTCTTTCTTTCTCGAGTATATGCCTTGTGATGTAAATGGCATCGCACGTCGATCGATTTCTTCTAAAGCCAAATTGCGTCTCCATAAGGATGATTTCGTAGACTGGCCTTATTCTTTCAATGACAATGCTCGCTAATATCTTTGACATAATGGCAATGATGGAAATCATCTCATCATTTCATTATCTCTAGCCGCTTTATCCTGTTCTACAGGGTCGCAGGCAAGCTGGAGCCTATCCCAGCTGACTACGGGTGAAAGGCGGGGTACACCCTGGACAAGTCCCCAGGTCATCACAGGGCCGACACATAGACACAGACAACCATTCACACTCACATTCACACCTACGGTCAATTTAGAGTCACCAGTTAACCTAACCTGCATGTCTTTGGACTGTGGGGGAAACCGGAGCACCCGGAGGAAACCCACGCGGACATGGGGAGAACATGCAAACTCCACACAGAAAGGCCCTCGCCGGCCACGGGGCTCGATCCCGGACCTTCTTGCTGTGAGGCGACAGCGCTAACCACTACACCACCGTGCCGCCGCAATGATGGAAATACCACGATAATTATCGGCCAGGCTTTTGGATCCCTTTTTGTGTAAACACGTTATTGCTGATATCAACCATACACTGGGAACCTTAAGACACGTCCATACTATATTGAGTAGGATGACTAGGTACTGGAGGAGTGTTCTGCATAAATGCCATCTGTTCCTGGGCACTTCCTGTTGTTGAATCTCTTGATACAACGTCCAATCTTGGCTGCTTCAGGTGGGTTTTCATCTATTTGTTGTACATCTTCAGGTGGTAATATATACGGAAATTCTTCTGGCCTAACCAGCTCAGGTTGAAGTTGGAATGGTCGCTGGCCTAAGTGTTTGGAGAAATGCTTCTCTAGCTTCTGTTGGTGAATTACTTGCATATTCCTCCTCGGCATTGAAGAGTACTGTAGGTCTTCGACAAACGAAATTCTTCCTCCACATTCCTTTGTTCACTAGCTACATTGATTCTTTGTGCCTTCTCACTGAAGTACTTACTTTTCAGTGCTATGCGCATCTTTCTTATTTGCTTGGACAGCTCCTTTCTTTCATCGGGATCATTTGATTGATGACACTTTGCGATCAGCTCTAAAAACTCGTCATTAGCCCACGGTTTAGTATCACACTCTTTCTTCCTTTCTGGAATGACCTCGCTCGAAGCTTTCGTTACAGCATCTACAACTTGCCTGTCTATAACATCTACCTGGTCAGACGGTAACTGTTGTTTCAAGATCCTCTCCACTCCATCACTGTATTGGTTTCTGATGGTTTCAGAGTCTCTCAAGCTCCGTACATTGGGAACGTATGGTTGTTTTGACTCTTTTTCTTTTTGAAGATCTCATGTGGCGGCACGGTGGTGTAGTGGTTAGCGCTGTTGCCTCACAGCAAGAATGTCCAGGTTCGAGCCCCGTGGCCGGCGAGGGCCTTTCTGTGTGGAGTTTGCATGTTCTCCTCGTGTCCGCGTGGGTTTCCTCCGGGTGCTCCGGTTTCCCCCACAGTCCAAAGACATGCAGGTTAGGTTAACTGGTGACTCTAAATTGAGCGTAGGTGTGAATGTGAGTGTGAATGGTTGTCTGTGTCTATGTGTCAGCCCTGTGATGACCTGGCGACTTGTCCAGGGTGTACCCCGCCTTTCGCCCGTAGTCAGCTGGGATAGGCTCCAGCTTGCCTGCGACCCTGTAGAACAGGATAAAGCGGCTAGAGATAATGAGATGAGAAGATCTCATGTCTTGTACGTCTTGTTGGCAGCATAGCATCCATAACTAACACCTGATGGTCAGATTCGAAAGGGCTGCTGACACTTGGATATGATCTGCAGTTCACGGTGGCTCTTTTAACATACCACTCGCCTATGATATAATCAAGGCTGCGTTGGTATCCTCTGTTAGACTTAAATGTCCAGCGGTGTGCATCGATTCTAGTGGCGAACATTTGTATTCAAGATATACAAGCTGTTGTTTTCAGATACTTGTAAGAGCTGTGTTCCATTGAAGCTAGTTGGATCTTGGTCGTGAAACTTCCCTACACAATGCCATTCATCATGTGGGCAGTCTGTCCCAATCGTTGCGTTGAAATCACCACACGCAATTATCTTGAAGGAGGAATGGGCTTTCTTAGTTTCTCTGAGGACTCTTGATAGATTATTGTAGAATGTCTCCTTAGTCAAATCGGCGTATTCCTCTGTTGGCGAGTAGCATGAGAGTATGCCCAATTTAGCTCCATGTAAGATGACTCTAGCCACTGATATTCTGGCTTCCATGCAATAATCGATGTCTATGATCTTCACATGTGGGGCTAACACTATTGCAACTCCTGCTAATGCCTTCCTCTTCATGCCATTATAAAGCACTTTCCATCCTTTTAATACAGGATCATCAAAGACTATTTCTCCTTCACCAATGATGTGAGCCTCTTGTATACAACATACTGTATGTCATGTCCTAACTCCTTGGCCTGCAGCACGCATTGTGCTAGCTTGCTCTCGCACTTAGCTGTTCTGACGTTGATGGTACCAATACGGATGTGATAATATTTCTTTATAAGATCTTTCTTCTTTCTTACTTTCATGTTAAACTAATACATAATTGACACTACAAAAAGAACTAACACTACTAATATAAATCTGAAAGCACTCAAACTTCTTTCTTCTATACTCTCTTGTCCTGAATCGTAAATCTCAAGATCAAAATCTCAAAAAAAAAAATCTCAAGTTCAGCTGCTTTTTAACGGTATTCCAAGATAACCAGAACGAAAGAAGCTACTTTACGTCCCGGTCGCCAGTGACTCCGTTGGCTCGCCAAGTCGCAAGACGAGGCTCCCCAGAGTGCACCTGTCCTAAAGACGGAGGTGGAGTATGGCTTGAGTGTGATTGGCGTTTAGACTTAGCTGGACTTGCAATACTGCCTTCTAAGTCTAGCGGATAATATCCGAGATTTGCGCTTCAACACCCCATGCACCGCTTATAAATTTATTACCCCTTGTAATAAGTATACCATTATATTACATGGTATATTTCAAACACTCATAACTTGCTGCAGCAGTGACAAAATAGCTGTCAAAAATGCATTCCGATATTTAATAAAATGAGAGAAATAGAATTTTGATAATAAAAAATTTGCCTTCAGTTCTCCTTTAACTGTAGCGATGCATGTATATTATTAGAATTGTATGAGCTGTCAATTTCGAAGCACTTAAACTATTTAGGAATCAATAGATCGTCAGCATGTCCTCATTTAAGAGTGTTTTCACACTTGCAGATCCTTTCCAGACCGAGGTCCAACTGCTGCAAGCTTTCGGTACATTTTATTGAGCGTGAAAGTTGATTTGGACTCCCCAAGTGGTCCTTGATGTCTGGTCCACCTGAGAAGTGTGTTTTGGTGTTTGGTTTGAGTTTCACACCGTCTGAGTGGAAAAAGGCGTTCAAACAAACCTGATTACAATTTCAGCACACTAAATTATTTTGCAGACAAGACTGAAAGGCAGTAGCTTTTAAACCAAAAGTAAAGAAATATTAAAGAATGGATTCAGTAATTAGTCAAATATGCAAATATTTTGACTAGGGCTGGGCAATATGGTGATGTCATATCAATATTGTGATATGGGTCCGTCTCAGAAACTGGCCTCTTATTTGGGACATTATGGTCAAAAAATAAATTTTCTAATTTTACTTTTTTTTTTGCATTTACCTAACACTCAGTGTTTCTTTTGTGGTGTTTAATAAGAATAAAGATAGCATCTTGCTTTATCTGGCCTCCACTGTGGAAATTTTTTTTGATTACAATTCGAATGCTTTTGTAAAATTGTAACTCCATCATGAAGAATTAAAGCCCCTCCTTCACAGATGAGTGAAAATATTGAATAAATTTCCTCTTTTTGATTGCTTGGGTTAAAAATGCCAAGTTATGATGACTGAATTGATTATTCACTTAAATATGAATAACATGAGACATTTTGGATATTTGATATGGCGAAATAGGACACAATGGAAAAATCAAGAACACACCGGAAAGATGAGAATAACGGCGCTGGTAAAAGACCAGCGACTGTACCGGCTGAATGTCGCGCGGGTCTCTGCTGCGGCGCGCGAGCAACGGGACATCACTACCGCACCGGATGGAGCACGAGGCGGGGGCGGGGCAAAATGACTAGCCGTAGATTCTATCAAAAGTTCGATCTAAATTGACCATGGTCACAAAATATTGGCCAAAAATACGCAAACACTATGAAATATGAAAGTAAGATGAAAAAGAAACATTCTATTACCTTATACTGCAAGACTAAAACAAAATAAAACTGTCAAAACTCACCTTTTCAGTGATGACGTCCGAACAGATCACTCGCGTAACGGAAAGACCGCAAATGGAAGCACGATCAACTTCTAATTGTTGGAGTGGAAAATTCCATTCTACACATGCAAATTGTTAATGTGTGTCCTTCCCCGCACACAAATAACACGCTACGGTAAAAAATAGACCACAACTCATTTTATAGCTCAGAAATTCATACAAGACCAGCTACCATTGTAACATATTCTGTAAGAAACATATTCTATACCGAACTTTCAGCTTTCGTTTTAAAAAACAAAATCGCAGATTTATAACTAAATGTTTATATGGCGTAGTGATTAAGTTACTACTTTTGGTGAGGTCGTGACCTTGACCCTGAGGCTTTCCGTTTAGATCAAAACACACGATCGTATTGGTTTTGGGTTTTGCGGAAAATGGAGTTACAACGGTGATCAAATATTTTGCATGATGTTTTATTACGGTTCTGATTATTCTGTGAGCGCACCAATCCTTAGGTGGATAAAGTTACAACTTAAAATACAATTAGTGATAACTGTAGACTTTTCAGTGGACTACAGCCTTTTTAAGGGAATGCGATGTAGTCAACCGTTTATCATGTCCCAGATCAAGCCGCCATTTTTCCACAAATTTGCAGAATTTTTGCCAAATTCTGAATAGAGTATTCACATCAAAGATTTAGTTTTATCTGTATTATTTCTTTCATCATTTTATTTCAAATTAAAACCAACATCACCATTCAAAACCGTATAGTTTATTGACTGTGAGTATATTTAGTGGGGTACCCCCACAGTACCCAGTTCCTGAGACAGACCCCCACAGTACCCAGTTTCTGAGACAGACCCCCACAGTACCCAGTTTCTGAGACAGACCCCCACAGTACCCAGTTTCTGAGACAGACCCGTATGCTAACATTACAATCTACTTTTTTGCTGTAAGAAGGAACTGAGTGGAATAGGGCTGGGCAGTATGGTCCATATCATGATGAATTATCTCATCTCATCTCATTATCTCTAGCCGCTTTATCCTTCTACAGGATCGCAGGCAAGCTGGAGCCTATCCCAGCTGACTATGGGCGAAAGGCGGGGTACACCCTGGACAAGTCGCCAGGTCATCACAGGGCTGACACATAGACACAGACAACCATTCACACTCACATTCACACCTACGGTCAATTTAGAGTCACCAGTTAACCTAACCTGCATGTCTTTGGACTGTGGGGGAAACCGGAGCACCCGGAGGAAACCCACGCGGACACGGGGAGAACATGCAAACTCCACACAGAAAGGCCCTCGCCGGCCCCGGGGCTCGAACCCGGACCTTCTTGCTGTGAGGCGACAGCGCTAACCACTACACCACCGTGCCGCCCTATGATGAATTATGTCAAGATATTTAACAGTTATTCCACGCAATCCAGTCGTACATGAGCTGCTAGTCTATAAGCCATGTACGGCGAGATTAAGCAGAATAACTGTTTTATTCTATCCACATTTACTGGATTTTAGGAAACAGAGCATTTATGTTTTTATTTTTTGCAAATTCGATCAATAAAAATGTTATACAAAACGTCAAACAAAATCATTCCCGCTGAGAATGTAAACAAACCGGTGAAATGACAGTAGCAATTTGTGAAAAATGCGATAATAATAATTCTTGAAAAATAATAAAGATTCAGTCTTACCATCAAATACTTTCATTCAATATTTTGTTGCTTTTTTGTATTTTTTGGGGTTTTGTTTTCGAGTAGAGTTTTTATTTCGTCCTCGGTTGCTTCAGCAACACGCACCGCCATTTTATTTTTCTCTACTCGCGGTATATGAGCTGATATCCTATGGAATCAATTTTGTGCCAAAATGTTCATACAATACTTTTGAAATATCAAGCAAAAACGATAAATCAAAATACAAAAAAAAGTCCAATTTTTTTTAGACTGGCAAACAAATTATTCGTGTAATCGTGCAAAATATCTATTACTCTTCAGAAACCTTTTATTTTTGTTCCGCGTCTTTCTCAGTTTTGTTTGCCGTAATTTATTTTGGTTGCGATTCCAGCTTTCTCGTTTGCGCTCCCGGACTTTTTGCTTGCAGTTTTGGCACAAACTTCACATGTGGGTGGGCTGTCCAGGAATGCATTCCCATTGGCTAACTTGTGTTTGACTGACAGCTACGCTCAGCCATTTCCTACTTGGATTTTGGCGGACTGTTTGACGAGTGACCGGTCTGTTGACGGTAAACAAGGATCGAGTGGACTTCAGTGGCGACTGATATTGAATTAATTCAACAAAGTGTAAGTGCGGGACAAATGTGCTGTATGTGTTGCAGTAGTGCACATTATGCAGGCGTGTTTAACGTTAGCAAGACAGCTATTATATTGGGTAGTGGAGCTAAGGCTAACATTTGACTTGCCATGAAACACCTGCATAATGTGTACTACTGCAACACATACAACACATTTGTCCCGCACTTACACTTTGTTGAATTAATTCAGTATCATAGTCGCCACTGAAGTCCACTCGATCCTTGTTTACCGTCAACGGATCGGTCACTCGTCAAACAGTCCGCCAGAATCCGAGTAGGAAATGGCCGCAACAGCCTCCGGGGGAATCGCTGAGCGTAGCTGTCAGTCAAACACAAGTTAGCCAATGGGAATGCATTCCTGGACAGCCCACCCACACGTGAAGTTTGTGCCAAAACTGCAAGCAAAAAGTCAGGGAGCGCAAACGAGAAAGCTGGAATCGCAACCAAAATAAATTACGGCAAACAAAACTGAGAAAGACGCGGAACAAAAATAAAAGGTTTCTGAAGAGTAATAGACTGATATTTTGCACGATTACATGAGTAATTTGTTTGCCAGTCTAAAAAAAAAATTGACTCTTTTTGTATTTTGTTTTGTTGTTTTTGTTTGATATTTCAAAAGTATTGTATGAACATTTTGGCACAAAATTGATTCCATAACAGCCTAGTCATAGAGTAGTCAATCAGAGCGCGCGATTGCTCATATCCAGTGAATGTGGATAGAATAAACTCAGATATTGTATCATAATGTCTTTCTGTAACTTTATTGAAAAAACATGACTAAAACTGACTCAAAGCAGTTGATTTGGGACAAAAAGGGAATGTTAAATGTTTGTATTGAATCTTTTCGATAAATGTTAACATTGCTACAAATGTTAATAGACTTTTCCTCCAGTTAACGTTGTTAACGTGTCTGATAGAAATGTCTTAAAGGTGTCATTGCATCGTTTTTTCATCAATTGTGCGGTGGTCGCTAGTATGAATGAATGCCCTGTGAGCCGGTTTTGGTGAAAAAAATGCTGTGGTTCTCCTGTTTCAGGCTGTTCTAGTTTGGTGGAGGAGTGGGTGGCGGGAGAACGACAGGATTTCAGCTCTTACTCATTAATATTCATGACATGTAAACGTGTCACCTCTGATTGGCTAACAGCAATCAGTAAACGTGTTACCTCTGATTGGCTAACAGCACTGTGACGCTACCTCCGGTGGGTCAGAACAAGCGGATGTGGGTGTCTTTGTAAAAACTGTTTTGATTGGCTATTATGGTCTCGATGTCGATGTTTTGACCAATAACAATGTAGATAACACGAATTTTACATCACATTCAACGAGATTTAAACGAGACTAAAGATGGCGACTTACAAATAACGTGTAAACATCGTTGGAGTTAATAAAGTTTGAACAGCATGAAGGAACATACCCCAACCCCCCGAAATTAATAAAAAAAAATTCTCAACGGATTTGGCATAATATAAAAAGATCGTTTTTTACTCAGAAAAAGCGGAAATCCGCCGAAAAGCGGAAAACTCTCATCCCTGCCTAGCTTGTGACCATGTCATGTATGCTAATGTGGAGAATATGAACATGCTATTTTGTAACAAAAACCTTCGAACAAAAAGTTCATGTTTTACTTACAGCTTGTGAGCTGGTGGTCGAACGTTTTGACGGTACAGATCCAGGGATTAAAAACCACCTCGAAGCAAAACCACTACTGAAGGCACCAAAGTTTGAAAAGTCACTGTGGTTGAAATGATCAGAACACAGTACCAACGCTGCATTATACTTCGCTGGTGGTGTTCCAAAGAGAAATTCCAACCATTTCTTCTTCACCTCTTCTATCTTGCAACGTTGCTCCGCTTAGGTTTCGTTTCTGTCGGCGGCTCCAGCCCGACTTTGGACGCTCGTAACTCGGGCAGGGGAGGTCCCAGCCTCCCCAAACTTGGCAGCCAGCGACCTCTGCCCTCTCCCCAACGAACCAGTGCTGCCAGGGTGGGCTAGCCCCGCGCCTCGGGACGTAATTCGCCCCGAGGCGAGCCGCAGTGCTCCACTTAGGTTTCGTTTCTGTCAGCGACTCCAGCCCGACTTTGAACGCTTGTAACTCGTGCAGGGGAGGTCCCAGCCTCCCCAAACATGCAACGTTGATGTGTTACTGCCACAAATAACACAGGCACGAACTTGTTCAGCCATGTTTTCAACTTGCTGTTAGGTCCTCTTCGTTAGCTACTGACGAGATGGACTCTGCTATCTCTCCTCGCGCTTAAATCCGAACTTTCTTCCCGTGGGCGGTCGCAAGCCAAGGTGGGCGAGGCCATGAATACTAATTTTCGAAGTGACGCAAGTTCGTAGGGCTTTTTCAGATCCGCTCGTTTTTCCGACTATTTTCTTTCATAAGCTAATACAAGGAATGGGAGTAGAATTACATTTTCATATGCAGCATGCATGTGCAACTCGGAGTGAATTATGGTATTTCAAAAAGAGCCAGTTTTAAATGTTTTTGGTGGAAGGGCACCTTTAATAAAATCACCCACACACAAACTGGATGTTAAAAACCATTATTGTACCAATTGCTCAATTTTTTTTCATCAAATTATTTTTTTAAATAAATAATTGACACTAATCTGTGACTCTGTAGTGGCCCATTTTATGTTACGATGCATTCTGTGTATTGAAGCCGTATCGTTAACTCTTAACCAGGATGTACCTGTTGACCTCCATTTTGCACACAGCTGACGTGTTGTGTAAAATCGAGCAATCAGTCCATGGCTCAGAAGAAATTTGTCAGTGTGAAAACAAACCATGAGTCAATTTTTGATTTCCTTTTGGAAATCATAGGTACAGACTCAAGTATTCAGGCCAAATTTGAGCGCTTGTTTGAATGTGGAAACAGCTCATTGAACCAACAGAAATTCCAATGCAGTGTAGTTGTTATAACGCATGACATATATACAACCCCGTTTCCAAAAAAGTTGGGACAAAGTACAAATTGTAAATAAAAACGGAATGCAATGATGTGGAAGTTTCAAAATTCCATATTTTATTCAGAATAGAACATAGATGACATATCAAATGTTTAAACTGAGAAAATGTATCATTTAAAGAGAAAAATTAGGTGATTTTAAATTTCATGACAACAACACATCTCAAAAAAGTTGGGACAAGGCCAACTTTACCACTGTGAGACATCCCCTTTTCTCTTTACAACAGTCTGTAAACGTCTGGGGACTGAGGAGACAAGTTGCTCAAGTTTAGGGATAGGAATGTTAACCCATTCTTGTCTAATGTAGGATTCTAGTTGCTCAACTGTCTTAGGTCTTTTTTGTCGTATCTTCCGTTTTATGATGCGCCAAATGTTTTCTATGGGTGAAAGATCTGGACTGCAGGCTGGCCAGTTCAGTACCCGGACCCTTCTTCTACGCAGCCATGATGCTGTAATTGATGCAGTATGTGGTTTAGCATTGTCATGTTGGAAAATGCAAGGTCTTCCCTGAAAGAGACGTCGTCTGGATGGGAGCATATGTTGCTCTAGAACCTGGATATACCTTTCAGCATTGATGGTGTCTTTCCAGATGTGTAAGCTGCCCATGCCACACGCACTAATACAACCCCATACTATCAGAGATGCAGGCTTCTGAACTGAGCGCTGATAACAACTTGGGTCGTCCTTCTCCTCTTTAGTCCGAATGACACGGCGTCCCTGATTTCCATAAAGAACTTCAAATTTTGATTCGTCTGACCACAGAACAGTTTTCCACTTTGCCACAGTCCATTTTAAATGAGCCTTGGCCCAGAGAAGACGTCTGTGCTTCTGGATCGTGTTTAGATACAGCTTCTTCTTTGAACTATAGAGTTTTAGCTGGCAACAGCGGATGGCACTGTGAATTGTGTTCACAGATAATGTTCTCTGGAAATATTCCTGAGCCCATTTTGTGATTTCCAATACAGAAGCATGCCTGTATGTGATGCAGCGCCGTTTAAGGGCCCGAAGATCACAGGCACCCAGTATGATTTTCCGGCCTTGACCCTTACGCACAGAGATTCTTCCAGGTTCTCTGAATCTTTTGATGATATTATGCACTGTAGATGATGATATGTTCAAACTCTTTGCAATTTTACACTGTCGAACTCCTTTCTGATATTGCTCCACTATTTGTCGGTGCAGAATTAGGGGGATTGGTGATCCTCTTCCCATCTTTACTTCTGAGAGCCGCTGCCACTCCAAGATGCTCTTTTTATACCCAGTCATGTTAATGACCTATTGCCAATTGACCTAATGAGTTGTAATTTGGTCCTCCAGCTGTTCCTTTTTTGTACCTTTAACTTTTTCAGCCTCTTATTGCCCCTGTCCCAACTTTTTTGAGATGTGTTGCTGTCATGGAATTTCAAATGAGCCAATATTTGGCATGAAATTTCAAAATGTCTCACTTTCGACATTTGATATGTTGTCTATGTTCTATTGTGAATACAATATCAGTTTTTGAGATTTGTAAATTATTGCATTCCATTTTTATTTACAATTTGTACTTTGTCCCAACTTTTTTGGAATCGGGGTTGTAGTTATTTTTTCACATTCAATCTCATTATTGAGTGTGGGAACTGAATTCCTGCCATCAATCACACATACCAGCTATATGCTCCTGCATATTAATAAACTCAGAGCCAGACTTGTAGGGCTCCGTCACTGCGCACAGCCTCACATCCACTTCAAAACCTGGTCAAAAATAAAATGGTAATTGTGGCATGTGGAAAGCTTTGGACGCCTTTCCTGTTGTGAGGTCTCAGACTTAATTAACTCGTTAGTCTTTAATTGATTCTTCAAATTTTCGTTTTTCAAACCTTGTGCTAACACTTAGCAACCATGGGCTCATCTTAGCAGCTGACTCTGGATCTGAAAAATGAAGCTAATTGATGCTTATAAAGCAGAGGAAAGCTATAAAAAGATATCAAAGTGCTTTCCACTGTCTTAATTGCCATTAAGAAGTTAAGGTTAACTGTGAAAAATCAAGGAAAGCTCTAGAAGACTAAGAATACTCTCAGTTAGAACTGCCTGTATGCTGGCCAGATGGCAAAACAAAACACCCATATGATGCAAAGGACATGCAGGAAGGCATGACAGAAGAGTGGTCGTGCATCGTTCTACTGTGCAACAGTGCTTGCACAAACATGATCTGCATGGAAGAGTCATCAGACAGAAACCTTACTTGTGACCTCATCACAGTGTGCAAAACAGCATCTAGGCATTTTGGGTTTGTGTGACAGCCAACGGCACAGGAAGTGTGGCAGTGATAGATGGGATAATGAATTCCGGTAAATATTGGGAATTATTATCCATACAGGACACTTTTTCAATGGAATAAAAACATTTATTTTTTTTCGCGGTCTGGTTTCCATCAAATCCTGCGCTCTGATTGGCTGGCGAGCGGGTCCGTATACTACGATATGGACCCCAGATACGGACCTCTGGTGACTCGCTCGTTCACAACAAACAACATAGTAGCAATTTTTGTCAACATTTATCTTTTTTTTTTTTAAAACAAGATGTATTTATAAGATTTTTGTCAAAAATCTTATAAATTTTTGCCAGCATTTCTCAGGAGAACAGCATTAATTTTACAGCATGGATAGTGATAACGACAGTGTTCACAGCGAAAGCGAGTTTTACTACCCTGAGGAAGAAGAAATAAAAGAAAACATTTCAGGAGAAAGCTAAAACCTGTAACTTGCTAACGCCGAGCAAAAACATGGCTGAATCCTGAATGACTCAATTTTCTATAAATAGGGGACGACATAGGCGGCAATATGTAGTTTTTTTTCCCTGCCATGGAAGTGCACTTGTATACCGAGGAGGAAGCAATTTGCATTACAGCCGTGAATGAGGATTCAAAATGGCGGCTCGGCTCGGTTTTGCCTTTTGGGCGCTTTCGTTTTCTGTTAGAATTTGGTAAAGAAAAAAATAAATATATTATTTACCAGCTTAAGGTCGGTCCGTATGGTGAAATACCGTGACCTCGGCCTTGAATACTGACCTCGGCCCAGAGGGCCTCGCTCAGTACTTTCAAAACCTCGGTCACGGCATTTCACCATACGGACCTCCCAGCTGGTACATAACATACTGTACATGTATTCTATTCTGTTCTAGCCGGTTTATTGATAGCATATCACTTATCCTACGTTGATTACGCCACTTTACTCAATGGAGAATGAGCGTGCAATATTATTACAATATCGCACGTTGTCAAGACAACACGACGTCACACGTCGGAGACGTAAAACTTCCACGTTAGCAAGCGACAGTGACAAACATGGCCGCCAGGTTTGCTTCGTTAAAAACGGAAGATTTTGAGAGAATTTTGGCTGCCAGGTCGCTCCATTGTGTGTAGCTGCTGATGTTGATTTTAAAAGTAACTGAGTAAATTACACCGGGAAAATAATAATAATATTCAGCTTGACTGCGCTAGCATTGGCCTTCGCTAACATTACACCGGCTGAAAGGTAACTGGACTGCCGCGCTAACAGTACGAGTCAAGTGTAAGCTAGTGTTGGCCTTCGCTAATGCTACTGCTACGTCGGGTGGAAGCTAACTGGATTGCCGCACTAACAGCACCGAGCCGTGGGTAAGCTAGCACTGGCCTTCAAGAATGCTGATATGAAGAGTGTGTATGTATCATAATAATAATGATAATACCGTAATACTATTGGCTGGCGCTTTTTTTGTGGTTTATCAGATATATTCCATTCAGCTAGCATGATACTGAACTCGTCTTCGACTCGTTCAATGTCATGCTAGCTGAATGGAATACCGGTATATCTGATAGACCACTCAACACCAGCCAATATTATTTAATCATTATCCATACAGGACACTTTTTCAGTGGAATAAAAATGTGTTCTATTCCCTTCTAGCAGGTTCCATTCATTTGGTTTGATAGCATGCAGTGTTGTTAGCATATCGCTTATCCTACGTGCATTACGTCACTCTACCCAATGGAGAATGAGTGTTGAATATAGTTTACAATGTTGCATGGTTGTCAAGACAACATGACGTCACACGTCAAAGACATAAAACCTCAGCGCAAGCGAGTGACTGTGATAATTTGTAAACAAACATGGCCGCCAGGTTTGCTTCCTTAAATACGGAAGATTTTGAGAGAAGACGTGTTGAACACCCGAAAGGAATGTGTATGTATGTATAATAATAATAATAATAATAATAATATTGGCTGGCTTTTTTTTGTGGTATGTCAGATGTATTCCATTCAGCTACTCGTCTTCGACTCGTTCAATATCATGCTAGCTGAAGGGAATATATCTGATATACCATGAAAAAAAACCCCAGCCAATATTATTTAAATGTGACACAGTCAGTCAAGAAAAGAGACCGATTTTTCTACAACGGGACGATGATCCAAAACGTACTTTGAAATCCACCGTGACCTACTTCAAGAAATACAAGTTCAAGCTTGAACATGGTCGAAAATCTGTGAGTAGATCTTAACCCTTTGATGCAAAACATGGGTCAAAAGTGACCCGGCTGAGTTTTTACCTTCTATATCTTTGCAATAAATTAATTCCATCATTCAGTATTCAAGGTATTCCTCAATTAGCTTGTTTTTGATCATCATACATCCTTATTTTATTTTTTCCTTTCGTACTTTTTGAATAAAAACCCTTTTTGTACGGTATCACTACCCTTCTAATGCCCAACATGGGTCAAAAATGACCTGCATTCATTTTCCAGGTTATTTCATGTATGGCTGAGTGTTTCTATGATATACTTTTGAAATAAATTCATTTTGTCATTTACTTTTCCAAATATGCAGTAAATATCTTGTTTTTGTTTAGCACAAATCATTTTTTATTTTTCCTTTCTTAAGTTATGAACAAGCACGGCTTTTGTAATTCTACATCAAGTTTCCACACATGGGTCAGAACCGACCCGCATGCATTTACTCCAGCGTTTGGTGGGAACTGTGAATTGTGCTTGTGTCAGACATTTCACAGCTCAGCACGGCACCCTTTGCCCGTCTAATACATGCAAGTAATGTTTTTCAATTGTTCTAACATTACCTTAGAAAAAAAATTGATTATGTTTAGGTTCCCTTGAGAGTGAGTAGATTACTTGTCAGAAAGTTACAAGTAATTACTATTAGCTACCGAGCTGTTGACATATTCTACTTTAGTTAGCTAATTTTATTGTAGTTGGCTTAGCTAACGACATAGTTAATAAATAAATAACTGGCCCCATTCACTGCTAAGGTAATTACTTGAAACAAATTATTATTATAGTATTAAGACATTTAATTTTAAATCACACTTGGATGACCCATGTGTAGTAATATAAAAAGTATTTTTGTTCATAAAGTAGGAAAGAAAAAATTAAATTAATGATTTGTGGTAATTAAAAACATTTCAAGAATACTTGGAATATTCAATCATAAAATAAATTGATTTCAAAAGATAGAGCAAAGAAAAACTCAGTCAGCATGAAATAACCTGGAAAATGAATGCGGGTCATTTTTGACCCATGTTGGGCATTAGAAGGGGTGCGCATATGTTTTGCATCAAAGGGTTAAACATGATGTGCATACAAGATAGCACAAGAAATTTCTAGAACTAGAAGTGTTCTGCTAGGAAGAGTGGGTGAAATTCTGGCTGGTTTACCAAAAATGTTTGCAAATCATGATATTTTCAAAAAGGGGTGTAACTAAGTACTGACTTTTATGCAATGTACGGTAATTTGGCTAAGGGTGCCCAGACTTTTGCATACAGCCATAATATTGATGCAACTTTGAATATTATTGGAAAATCATGTGTGAGAAAAGAATCTTTTTGTTTGTTTGTTTGTTTTTCACAGCTAGCATTGAGTGTTCATTTTGTTTGAAATTGCTGAAATGTTTTCTCGTACTAAACGCCATTAAGGCCCGGTCCCACAATACAAATAACTGTAACTACAACTATAATGATAGTCAGTGTTGTAGTTGAGTCACTAAACCTCGAGTCCGAGTCTTGAGTCCGCAATGTTCAAGTCCAAGTCATTAAAAACATTTTTGTGTCGAGTCCGAGAACGGCACAGTGGTGTAGTGGTTAGCGCTGTCGCCTCACAGCAAGAAGGTCCGGGTTCGAGCCCCGTGGCCGGCGAGGGCCTTTCTGTGCGGAGTTTGCATGTTCTCCCCGTGTCCGCGTGGGTTTCCTCCGGGTGCTCCGGTTTCCCCCACAGTCCAAAGACATGCAGGTTAGGTTAACTGGTGACTCTAAATTGACCGTAGGTGTGAGTGTGAATGGTTGTCTGTGTCTATGTGTCAGCCCTGTGATGACCTGGCGACTTGTCCAGGGTGTACCCCGCCTTTCGCCCGTAGTCAGCTGGGATAGGCTCCAGCTTGCCTGCGACCTTGTAGAACAGGATAAAGCAGCTAGAGATAATGAGATGAGTCTGAAAACAAGACTCCAGCCGCACCATTTGACGGTGGCTGTTTTAGCGTCATTAACATTAGTTTGTTCCTGAACATGACGTATGAACAGGTGAATGTGCATCCTCTTTGTTAGTGTGTGTGAAGTATTCTGTCAGAGATGTTTGGGAGACGGATGCAAGTGCAGAAGGTGTGTTTATTAATATAAGTGAAGATAGTAAACAATCCAGAACGGCAGGCAAAACAGTCAAACAGGCAATAGGTCGAGCGAGGCACAAACATGCTATCGTAGACTCTGCAGAATCAAAGACGAGAAACAGGAAATCAGGGATCAGGAAACCAAACAAGGAAATAAGGCTCGGTAACGTGTCAGCAACGCAACTCAATACTTCACAAAGTGAGTGTGTTTTCATATCGGCGCGCTGATTGCGCCTTAAGCCTCGGTCACAACCGGCCGTACGTGCTCCTACGGCCGGTCTATGTGCAAAAAACGCAAGAAACGCACGGAGGGCGCGCGTGTGACGTACTGATTTTTGAGCCGTAGACTGGCCGCAGACCGGCCGCAGAGGTTCTTTGTCATGTCAAACAAACTCTACGGGCGCTTAAGTTTTTTTCAGGTTGCAAGACAAACTTACGGCCAACGTGCGTCTTTCTCCACGAACAAAAAAAACAGCGATTTGGGAAACGCCAAAAATCGCACGGCCAAAAAATCGTACGTCCGGTTGTGACCTAGGCTTTAATCCTGTGCAGGTGTGAGTCTACGGTGCGCATGCGCGAGAGTCCGCTTGACGCGTGTGCTGTCCGGAGCGCACCCAAGAGTCTAACTGATGCACGCGTCAAGGTGCGCAGGTGTGACACTCTTGCACGAAATTAATACAAAATTAATGTAGATATAAATCTCTTATGCCAAATTATTATGGTATGTCAGAAAAAATAACGAAAAAATCAGAGTCCTCGTCTCCAATTTACGAGTCCTAATGCAGTTCATGTATGAGTCTGAGTCATCAGTGCTCGAGTCCAAGTCAAGTCACGAGTCCTTAAAATTGGGGCACTCTAGTACTACAACCCTCATGACAACTATAAATAAATCAGTCCCCTGCAGTTTATGTGGTTGGCGGTCACACCAGACCAATAACGATACCTACAGCCCAGGTCTGGGTTTATCCGTATCGGTGAGATTGCTTCTGGAGCGATTTTTTCCAGGCCTGGATGGACCTGATCCGATAAAACATCTGGCCAGTCAGGTAATTGTTTACATGTGACGTTGTCTGAGCATACATCGTTGTTGCGTCATGAAGTCACGGAATACGGATCCACGGAAAATAAGAAATATAATACAAAGCACAGATCTTTTATTCACGAATATGTGATTTTCTGTGAATTATCAATCGTAAATTAATAAACATAAAAATGTAGATAAAATATTTTAATTATGAACTTTGGCAGTCCAAATATTTAATTGTTTTAGACTTAATTTTTTTTTTTAATCCCTGATGCGTCATCCGTATGAAATCGGGAACCAATCTGTAATATATTGAAATGTCCGTGACCAATCCGTAAATTATTAGCATCCGTGATGCATCCGTATTAAAATCCATAACCACTCTGTATTTTGTATCCTTTTTTTATTATATTTATGTTGTCGAACCTATCTGTATTTTGTCAAACACCGGAGTGTGTACATGGGTTGTTTTGAAGTCCAAGCTGTACAGTACGACCCGGAATAAGGTGCTACTACTTGGAAAAAACTTCCATGACTATTCCTAAGTCGCATGCGTTTATTTCCCTGAGTGTCAGGGCCAAGTGATATTATAGTCGGGGTTAGAGTTGTGGTGTTTCTGCTCCAGACTGGAACTAAATCCAGGCAGAGGTTAAGTCAAAAGAGGTGTTCACACGACACATATTTGCATCGATGCTGCACCGGTGTATTTTGTTGCGATATATCTTACACCGGTGTAAATTTTGTGGAGCGTTCACACGTCACAACCCTGCTTACTAGAGAGAAGCGTGTTGGCACCGGTGCAGCCCCACTTGCGTTCACATGGCAGTTTTTGCGACCGTGCTATACGATAGTAATAATGCGGAAATGAGATATGCGCATGCGTGAAAATGTACTTCCTTTTCCCGGTTGTCATGGCATCACCAAGCGCCGGGAAAACAACGTGGATGAAGACACCAGTGTTGCCAGATACTGCTGAAGTTTTCCAGCCCAAAATATGTTCAGATCCACCAAAATGCACTTAAAACCGCCCAATCTGGCAACAATGGAAGACACGCAGTTCTGTTGTTGTTGATATTCGCCATTTTGGAAGCGTAAAATACCAGGATGCAAATTATGCAATGCCCGTATGTAATCAACTCTCCTCACACGTAGCGAGTCTACCCCTGTAGCGTTCAGACGTCCCATTTTATATCGGTGCTGCCCCGCAAACTAGCATTTACTCCGGAGTAAATTTCTTAAACCACCTCCCGAGCAGGGTTAGATTTGCACCGGTTTAAGCAGCTTTCAGGGGCTACACCGCTATAACTTTGCACCGTGTGAACGCTCTACCGGGGCAGCCCCGGTGCTACACCGGAGTAAAAGTTGCCGTGTGAACATCCCTATTGACAGGTGTCTCAAAAGCTCTTGCAAATGTGTCTCCATGGATTGTGTAGCTTTTAGCTCTTGAATCTAAACAAAATCACAGCAAAACACAACATAGCCATTATCCTCCCCTCCCCCTCTAGCCTCTTCGAATAGCCACAGTAAAAGTTGCCGTGTGAACACCCCTATAGTTGTAGGTATAGTGATAGTTATCGGTGTTGTGGGACCGGGCGCTTATGAATGTGCAAGCATTCACAATGTCCTGCTGCGGTATCAGCACAGCTCATAAATACTCACTAAATACAGCACTGACCAGCAAATTAGCACCAAAGTCTCTGATCTCGTCACTGATTTCAGTATAAACATGTTTACTGCCTCTCAGGGTGGAGTTTTCCTTTAATAATAAACCATTTTGATTTCCCAGATTTGAGTAACAGAGTTTTAGGAGGATAAATGAATTAGATCATAATTGCAGCAGCCTGTTTCCTGGTTGGACTCCGCTATTAAGACATCTCACTGATCCCTACAGTCATCAAACTGTTTAGAGGACTACTTCCTGTTGAAACGATGTCATTGGCAGTTCAGGGCCAAATCCTCACTTAACCAGCTTTCCCACGCAAACGTGAGGACCTCAGAGACCCCGAGTTCTGAAAACGAATCCCAGCTGACGTCTTTATTTGCGTCCTATGGCAAGCACGAACACGATTTTTTTTATTTTTAAACATCATTTTCACAGATTTACTAATTTGTCCTTTTCAAGCTCATGTGCCCAAAAAAATGTGGCGTCAGTGTAGCACCACCTATCGCTTCTCAGTGGAACAGCATTTTCAATTTCTATTGTCAGACAAATAACTAAAGAAACGTAAGCCAGTAGGATTGCTTGCTGAGACTTGAAAATACAGTCAGAGTGATGCAAGCAGAATTTAGTCATCCTCTCCGTCCTGTATGGACGTCTTGACAGTAGAACTCGGTGATGATGCTGTCTGGAAGTCATGTGTGTCCTTGCTGATTATCCCGTGTCATTTCCTCTTGGTGTATCAGGCGCTGGTGCGACTTCCTCCCCAGATCTCCCAGAGCGAGGAAGTACTGCGCTTCTTCGAGACCAAGCCAGATGACATGAACCCTCCTGTAGAGTGAGTGTCTCATGCACAAACAAGCACACACAAACTTGCATGTTCACTTTCAAAATGAACCTGGAACTTTTTTTTTTTAAGGAAAACGGGAACTTTCAACACCTTACTATTGAGTTTATTTCCTTTAAGAATTATTTTAACTCCTGTTGCAGTGTAAGAATGTTTCAGTGGGGGTGGAGCTTGCCAAAATGAGCATCACTGATTGGTCAAAAACTGTAACTATACTTATACCTACAGCACTGTGCAAAAGTCTTAGGCACATGTAAAGAAATGATGGAGACCAAAACTGGCTTAAAAGTAATGAAATGAAATGTTTCAGCATTAAAAAAAATACTGTAATCAGTAAGCCATAATATATGAAACAAAGTCAATATTTGGTATGAGACGACCCTTTGGTTTAAAAAAAAAAGTCTCAGTTTTATAAGGAAATGTACGGAAGCCGAGAGAGGCCCTTCATGTAATCCTTTTTTTTATTCACCTTGTTATCCCGAGATAACGACATAATTAATTCAGGATCTCGAGAAAACAACACAACTAATTCGAGATCTCGAGAAAACAAAACAATTATTCCGTGATCTCGAGTAAACAGCTGAGAAATGGTTCATTCAGGTGCACCAAGAGACTTGTGATATGCTGACTTTGGGGCTATTTCTCATTCTGTATAGACGCAACTTTGGTCATTAGAATGTCTGGAATAATCGATCACCTAATAAGGCAATATTTTGATCAGGGGTTGACACAGGGAGAGATTGCATTAAGTCTTTTAATAAGGGATCATTTCAAAATTAGTCTGCGGCACCTCCGCAGAAGACTGGCCCGGCTTCGTCTCAGCTCTGCTAGAAATCTCAGCTGTTTTCTCGAGATCATGAAATAATTGTTTTGTTTTTTCAAGATCACGGAATAATTGTTTTGTTTTCTCGAGATCTCGAATTAGTTGTGTTGTTTTCTCGATATCCTGAATTAATTACAGTGGTGCTTGAAAGTTTGTGAACCCTTTAGAATTGTCTATATTTCTGCATAAATATGACCTAAAACATCATCAGATTTTCATACAAGTCCTAAAAGTAGATAAAGAGAACCCAGTTAAACAAATGAGACAAAAATACTATACTTGGTCATTTATTTATTGAGGAAAATGATCCAATATTACATATCTGTGAGTGGCAAAAGTATGTGAACCTTTGCTTTCAGTATCTGGTGTGACCCCCTTGTGCAGCAATAACTGCAACTAAACGTTTGCGGTAACTGTTGATCAGTCCTGCACACCGGGTTGGAGGAATTTTAGCCCATTCCTCCATACAGAACAGCTTCAACTCTGGGATGTTGGTGGGTTTCCTCACATGAACTGCTCGCTTCAGGTCCTTCCACAACATTTCGATTGGATTAAGGTCAGGACTTTGACTTGGCCATTCCAAAACATGAACTTTATTCTTCTTTAACCATTCTTTGGTAGAACGACTTGTGTGCTTAGGGTCGTTGTCTTGCTGCATGACCCACCTTCTCTTGAGATTCAGGTCATGGACAGATGTCCTGACATTTTCCTTTAGAATTCGCTGGTATAATTCAGAATTCATTGTTCCATCAATAATGGCAAGCCATCCTGGCCCAGATGCAGCAAAACAGGCCCAAACCATGATACTACCACCACCATGTTTCACGGATGGGATAAGGTTCTTATGCTGGAATGCAGTGTCTTCCTTTCTCCAAACATAACGCTTCTCGTTTAACCCAAAAAGTTCCATTTTGGTCTCATCCGTCCACAAAACATTTTTCCAATAGCCTTCTGGCATGTCCACATGATCTTTAGCAAACTGCAGATGAGCAGCAATGTTCTTTTTGGAGAGCAGTGGTTTTCTCCTTGCACCCCTGCCATGCACACCATTGTTGTTCAGTGTTCTCCTGATGGTGGACTCATGAACATTAACATTAGCCAATGTGAGAGAGGCCTTCAGTTGCTTAGAAGTTACCCTGGGTTCCTTTGTGACCTCGCCGACTATTAGATGCCTTGCTCTTAGAGTGATCTTTGTTGGTCGACCACTCCTGGGGAGGGTAACAATGGTCTTGAATTTCCTCCATTTGTACACAATCTGTCTGACTGTGGATTGGTGGAGTCCAAACTCTTTAGAGATGGTTTTGTAACCTTTTCCAGCCTGATGAGCATCAACAACACTTTTTCTGAGGTCCTCAGAAATCTCCTTTGTTCGTGCCATGATACACTTCCACAAACATGTGTTGTGAAGATCAGACTTTGATAGATCCCTGTTCTTTAAATAAAACAGGGTGCCCACTCACACCTGATTGTCATCCCATTGATTGAAAACACCTGACTCTAATTTCACCTTCAAATTAACTGCTAATCCTAGAAGTTCACATACTTTTGCCACTCACAGATGTGTAATATTGGATCATTTTCCTCAATAAATAAATGACCAAGTATAATATTTTTGTCTCATTTGTTTAACTGGGTTCTGTTTATCTACTTTTAGGACTTGTGTGAAAATCTAATGATGTTTTAGGTCATATTTATGCAGAAATATAGAAAATTCTAAAGGGTTCACAAACTTTCAAGCACCACTGTATGTCGTTATCTCGGAATAATGGTTTTGTTTTCTCGAGATCTCGAATTAGTTGTGTTGTTTTCTCGAGATCCTGAATTATGTCGTTATCTCGGGATAACAAGGTGAATAAAAAAAGATTATATGAAGGGCCTCTCGCGGCTTCCGTAGAAATGAGCTGGTCATTGGTGTCACTGCCGAACCCGGTCCAGGCTTGAGGCGAACCATGTTTGGTTGGCTTGGCCAGAATTGCAGCAGTCGGGTGGGCGGTTCCTTTCTACGCACGCACACGTTCACACTTACGGGGAAGTTGGAGCAGCTGGTTAACCTAACTGCATGTCTTTGGACTGTGGGGGAAACCGGAGCACCCGGAGGAAACCCACGCAGAAACGGGGAGAACATGCGAACTCCACACAGAAAAGCCTCCATCGGCTGCTGGGCTCGAATCCAGAACCTTTGACAGTGCTAACCACTGCACCACCATGCTGCCCCTTCATTGTTCTTGCATGTTATGAAATGTCCATGAAGTCAGTTCATGTTATCGCTTACATTATAGCAGCTGTAAACATTCATTACCTAAATTTCTCTTAATGTTAATAAACCAGAAAAGATGCTGATCGTCATGCTGCCAAGAAACCACAAAGTGCTTGATGATGATGTTGATGCCCTTTATTGTCACTAGTCACATGTACCAGCGAAATTAGCCGTCAACCTGTCCGTACATATACAACATACAATTGACATAGGGTAGACAGGACAGGAAGACAGGGATGAAGATAAAAAGGAAACACAACATGAGGAGAGATAAGGAAAAAAAGAACACCCCCCCCCCCCCCCCCCACTATGCTCCTGTCAGGAGTACAGTGTGGGAACATTTAAAAAAAACCTTTGCACATAAGCACACAACAACACAAGTACACTTTAAACACGGGACTTGAGGGGGGGAATCAGGGGTAGGGGATTAGGGGGAGGGGAGGAGGTAATCCAGCGCAAGCAAGCAGCTGTCCGCTTCTGCAGCCATGAAGGCGCTGGTCATGCACCCGCTTGTCACACTGGGGGTAAAAATGGCGACCGCGGAAAGTTAGAGAAGGAATGCGAGGAATGCGAGAGTGTCTCCCGGCAGTGACCTTCAGGGGGAAATGTTGCCTCAGCAACGGCCTGAACCGAGGCCGGTGCTGTCTCAGGGAGCCGAATGTCGATAAGATATAAATTGTTTGGTCTTTCCAGACGCAGTCTTTGCACGTCCACACCGCTCATCCATTCCGTCCATTCTGTTCAAATTCAAATTGATCTCCGAAAAACGTATTCCTTGCAAAGCTGAAAGCTGCTCCGAGATAACAACCATTTTGTGGTTAAAGTTCTGAAGTTTTGAAGACTGTTCTGTGCAAAACATAAAAGGAGGAAAAGAGGAACAGCTTTACCTCGGATTATTCTGAGTGCCCACGTTACAAGTGCTCGTGAACGAGCTGTGAATGTTCCTTGTTACTTTAGAAACATTATTAGAAAGAAAGCATCGATGTGAACCTTGCAGTCAGAACTGATGTAACGTGATGCACAGTCAGGCGTTTGTTACTCCGCTTATACCACAGCGATTTGCCAGTGATTCCAAAGTTTAATTTATTAACGCATGACGCGGCATGCATTTTCATGTTGTGGAACATCCGAGAGACAAGTTAGTTCCTGCTGTCACTTATAACTGCGATTAACAATCAATCCTTAACCAGACTTGCTCTTTTCACTCAAAAACAACCCGGCTTGTCATTATACAGAGAAGCCGGAAAGCATAAGCTCCTGTCTTGAGGACTTTCCTGTGTTGATAAACTTTGCAAAGCACCATGACTGTTCCAAAGCACTTACAAGCAAGACGACTTCTATACATGGTAAATACATATCTCCTAATAAAAAAAACCATCACCACATCAGCGATTCTAGGTTTTACTTTGTTAAGCAGTTTCTAAAATCTGTTTCGATTATGTGGCATGTTTGCTGTACATGTCCATGTGTATAAGCTGTTACTATAGAAATAGCAGCGTATTAGAACGAGCACATTAATATTAACATACCATTCATGTCACAGCCGGAAGTTGTATGTGTGCTGTTATACACACATTATAATGCACAACTTCTGACCAATCACAATCGAGCATTCAACTTTGGTGTGGTATAAAGAAAATGAATCGACACCTTCTGACCGAACAGATTTAAGAATTCAACAGCGCTGTGGTGTGAAACTAAATAATAACTGTAGCATCACTCCAAAGTTAGTACTGAGCGTGATATAATGAAAACCTTACTTTTTCAGTGCTTGTGCACATGCATTTAGGTGTCTGGAGCGTTATTAGTAATTGATATTAATCCACGCTGCCATCATGTCATAAAATAAGTAAGTAAGGCTGTGTCCGAAATCACTCACTCCTTCACTACTCCCTACTCACTATCTAGGGAATTCTATATACAGGACTATATAGTGAGCGCACTGGTAAAATATGAAAAAAAAAAAGCTTTCGGACACTACTCCGTCACGCCGGTATTTACGTCATTACTGTCGCACAATTAAAACATGCCAGATCAGTCGGCTGGTGGGTTTTCAAAATAATAAATACACTACCGTTCAAAAGTTTGGGGTCACCCAGACAATTTTGTGTTTTCCATGAAAAGTCACACTTTTATTTACCACCATAAGTTGTAAAATGAATAGAAAATATAGTCAAGACATTTTTCTGGCCATTTTGAGCATTTAATCGACCCCACAAATGTGATGCTCCAGAAACTCAATCTGCTCAAAGGAAGGTCAGTTTTATAGCTTCTCTAAAGAGCTCAACTGTTTTCAGCTGTGCTAACATGATTGTACAAGGGTTTTCTAATCATCCATTAGCCTTCTGAGGCAATGAGCAAACACATTGCACCATTAGAACACTGGAGTGAGAGTTGCTGGAAATGGGCCTCTATACACCTATGGAGATATTGCACCAAAAACCAGACATTTGCAGCTAGAATAGTCATTTACCACATTAGCAATGTATAGAGTGGATTTCTGATTAGTTTAAAGTGATCTTCATTGAAAAGAACAGTGCTTTTCTTTCAAAAATAAGGACATTTCAAAGTGACCCCAAACTTTTGAATGGTAGTGTATGTGCGTGTATTTTTGTGATAAATACATATTATACTGAGCGTATTTCCTACATTAATCAATAAAAAGTCCTTTTTTGTCTGCTATATCTTTCGGTTCTTTTAAATCAAGGCCGAATACTTTTCTCCTTTGCCTCTGCCTTCTTTTATTAAATCAAATTTGAGGCTTTTGATTAATTCCTTGCTCTGCACTCTAACTTTTATTCCTGTATTTCATCTGTCTTATTCTATTTTAGCTTTTTTCTATTCTCTTACTATTTTTAACCCCTTGGCTGCCACCCATAATTAATTGTAATGTGCCGGGCATATGGGACAACAATAGGTCAAAATTGGGTTATTACCTCCGCCAAGGAGGTTATGTTTTCGGTAGCATTGGTTTGTCTGTTAGCAACATTACGGAAAAAGTTATGAACGGATTGCTCTGAAATTTTTTCCAGAGGTGTGACTGGGCACAAGTAACATGTCATCTCATTATCTGTAGCCGCTTTATCCTGTTCTACAGGGTCGCAGGCAAGCTGGAGCCTATCCCAGCTGACTACGGGCGAAAGGCGGGGTACACCCTGGACAAGTCGCCAGGTCATCACAGGGCTGACACATAGACACAGACAACCATTCACACTCACATTCACACCTACGCTCAATTTAGAGTCACCAGTTAACCTAACCTGCATGTCTTTGGACTGTGGGGGAAACCGGAGCACCCGGAGGAAACCCACGCGGACACGGGGAGAACATGCAAACTCCACACAGAAAGGCCCTCGCCGGCCACGGGACTCGAACCCGGACCTTCTTGCTGTGAGGCGACAGCGCTAACCACTACACCGCCGTGCCGCCATGAAACAACGTGTGTGTGCTTTTTGTTGTCAATGTACAGTCTGTATTTCTGGTGGTCATTTATTCAGTCGAATCGTATAAAACGCGCGAGGCAGTTGAGAAAGAAACAAACGAATCTCTGTTCTTCACTATTTTATTCAGCGAAGACATTGATTGAGGTGTGTGACTTTGCGCATGCGCATTATATTTGTATCGATACAGAGCCGCTTCATCTGTCCACACTACGGTGAAGCGCTACAGTACCGATACTGTACCGGTACGAAACCCATACATTTGTGGGTTTCGTACCGATACAGTTATACCGCTACAGTACCGGTATAATTGCTAGTGTGGACAGGTGTTGCGGTACGAAAGTAGTTTCGTATCGGTACAAAATCCCTAGTGTGGACAGGGTATTAGTTTTCGGCCTTGCCCCTTATGTGCAGAGATTTCCCTGGATTCTCTGAATCTTTTCATGATGTTATATATTGTCGATTTTGAAATTCCTAAATTCTTTGCAGGTATAATCCTTGTATGTTGAGAAACGTTCTTCTTAACTGTTAGAGTGTTTGCCCACGCAGTTTTTCACAACATGGTGAACCTCGTCCCAACCTTGCTTGTGAATGACCAAGCCTTTCCAGTGACCAATTAACCTGTTGACCCGTAGAATGTGTTTAAAGGTCCCATGGCATGAAATTTTCACTTTCTGAGGTTTTTTAACGTTAAAATGAGTTCCTCTGACCTTCTTAAGTCACCCCAGTGGCTAGAAATTTCATAATGTGTAAACCAAACTATGCCCAACATTTGAGAATGGCGCGTCAAAACGGCGCGTTGATAAGCTCTTCTCTTTACTACGTCAGCAAGGGAGATGATCCCCACGCCCCCCGTCTGGATTCCCACCCACTGTATGGATTGCCCCGCCCAGTTGTAGTGAGGAGACCATAGAGGACACGACAACATGGCATCACCTAAGCGAGCGAAACATGGAAATTGCGCTGTACATGGATGTGACAACACAGAAAAGAGTCTGTTTTTACTGCCGACGGGAGAGCCCCTGAAGACGCAGTGGCTTAATTTTATTTACTCCAATAATACACCGTCGAGTCTACCTAAGACGGTGTATGTTTGTCGGAAGCATTTTCCTGAGGAATGTTTCCACAACTTGGGACAGTACAGGGCAGGTTTTGCACATCAACTGTCACTGAAGCCTGGGTCCGTACCAAGCATCCCTGCCGCATCAGCCACAAACACCGAACAAGTAAGTGTATAACTGGTCGTTTTGCCGTGTTTTAAAATCGGTGCGTTAGCCTAGCAATGGCTACATTAGCTGTGCAGCTAACCGCTTCCTGCAGTTAGCCAGGTAATCTGCGCTACAAAACTAAAGAGCATGCAGCATGCTCTGTTAAACTGAGTTTAGTCTGGAAATTGACTGTAACTTATGAGCTTATGTTTGACTATTGCGCCGCAATGCATGTCTTCTGTTGGATAAGCGATATGTTGCTGTAGTTGCTGCTTCTATCCTCTTTGGTTATGGAGTGCGTGTTCAAGCCTAGGGTATTATACGTTCGTAAACTACCACTCCGAACACTCTCACTCTCTGTTCTCTGTGTCACGTTGAGTTTACGAAAGGAGTCCGAGGGAGAACGGGGTTTTGTCTTAGCAGCGTGGCTACAGGCGCTGATAGCAGCGAGTATGTGCGTGCGCAGCTTGGTCAAGCCCCTCCCCCTCCCCCCATGGCCCGCCCCCACCCTCTACCCTTCCCCGCCTCCTGCTTCTCATTAGCAAAACGACGCACTGGGAAAAGCGCTGAAATGGGGCTTTCTCCCAGGAGGCTATATTTACGTGCCGAGGGTTCATTTCGAGAAAGGCTGCGGATATAACATCCGGAAACCTCCACGAGCCCGTTTAAAGCATCAACAAACCACCATGCCATGGGACCTTTAAATAGGTGTGTTTTGTTCTGAACGTTCCACAACTTTCCCAGTCTTTTGTTGCCCCCGTCACAACTTTTTCGAAACGTGTTACAGACATCAAATTCAGAATGAGTGTATATTTAGTTTGAATTGTATTCAACTGAACGTAGGTTGAAAAGGATCTGCAAATCCTTGCATTCCGTTTTTATTGACATTTTTTATAAGCGTCCCAACTTTTTTCGATTCAGGGTTGTAAGTAAGCCTTACTTGATCATCCTTCTCTTTTATTTCTCTCTCCTGCCCTCTTTTTTTTGTCTCTCTGCTCCCATTTTCTCTGCCTTGACATCTCTCTCCACACATTCTCAGTCTCTTCCATTTTATCTTTTCCCTTTTCTATTACCGAACCCTTACCCTCACACTCTGGTTCTTTTCCAGAAAGTTTTTTTTTTTGTCCTCCTCCCCGTCCTCCTGTCTGTATGTAAGCAGCACACGCGCCACATGGTTACATGCATAATACTCTTTTGCTTTACGTCTTATCTGCAGTGCTGCAGAAAGACTGGTTTTGAGTTACACATTATTTATAATGCTAACGTGGTAATTAATATTGTTAGCTTTAATCCCTAACTCGAGTGTATTAGCGTGTGTGTAAAATTGTTGAGCATGAAATTGTTTTTCTGAGCTCAATAACAGATGAGTTGTTATAGCGAGATTTATTGGGTGGAAGGCTGATGATGGATTGATTCTGGGAGGAGTCAAGGCCAGTAGGGGTGTGTGTGTGTGTGTGCATGATGGAAAGGAGATATATGGTTGGGTTGGGTTGCTTCCTGCGCCTATTAAATCAACGCAAACCAGGGACACTGGCTTACTGGCGGCCCGTATACAATCAAGGTGTGTGTGTGTGTGTGTGTGTATAGCTAGAGCCCTAAAAATCTCAGTAAACCCACAACACTCCAGGCACCTTTTAACATTGATCTCGGACCAACTCTCCTCTGCCCAAATCCGTAAGTTAGTTATTATGTGAAAGTGTACGATTGTCAGATCAGCATAAATACACAACCTTCTCTCCTCCATTTTACAGCACCACAGCGTTTAAGAAATCTATGAGCAATGACAGCTCAGTGATTAACCGCCAGAGCTAGAACAGGTACCTCACTGACCTATATGCTTGTGTAAGTGTCCATGTAATTGGAAGCAATCAAGTGTGTGCAGCTTATATGTATATGAATGAATGTGTGTGTGTGTGTGTGTGTGTGCATTTTTAATTCACTTCCTTTTTAGACCCATGTCTATATGGCTTTTTTTTCTTTTCTTCTCTTCTCTATTTGCATTATCCCCCACCAAACTTCGTTTATATCGAAACAGGTTCCATCCGTTCGGTCACGTTTTCATTTCCGAGCCATATCTTTAAAACTACTGAAGATATCTTCATGAAACTTTGTATACATATCAAGCAACATGTGAACTGGGCGGCACGGTGGTGTAGTGGTTAGCGCTGTCGCCTCACAGCAAGAAGGTCCGGGTTCGAGCCCCGTGGCCGGCGAGGGCCTTTCTGTGTGGAGTTTGCATGTTCTCCCCGTGTCCACGTGGGTTTCCTCCGGGTGCTCCGGTTTCCCCCACAGTCCAAAGACATGCAGGTTAGGTTAACTGGTGACTCTAAATTGACCGTAGGTGTGAATGTGAGTGTGAATGGTTGTCTGTGTCTATGTGTCAGCCCTGTGATGACCTGGCGACTTGTCCAGGGTGTACCCCGCCTTTCGCCCGTAGTCAGCTGGGATAGGCTCCAGCTTGCCTGCGACCCTGTAGAACAGGATAAAGCGGTTAGAGATAATGAGATGAGATGAGATGAACATGTGAACTGGTACTTCTTGCTATTTTGGGTTTTTGAAAAAAAAAAGTATTTTTCAAATTTTTACATAGAAAATAGATTTTGACTTAGTTTCTAAGAGCAATGTTCATTTCCGGAGCATATATCCAAAACTATTCATGATACGGATTTGAAACTTGGTATACATGTTAACAAGGTGATGTAGATGTGTCTTTTCATACTAAGCAATTTTCGACCCTGTAGAACAGGATAAAGCGGCTAGAGATAACGAAATGAGATGAGATAGACTATATTGCCAAAAGTATTTGCTCACCCATCCAAATTATCGGAATCAGGTGTTCCAATCACTTCCATGGCCACAGGTGTATAAAATCAAGCAGCTAGGCATGCAGACTGTTTTTACAGTTTGGAGCTGGCCCCTTCCTCTTCCAACATGACTGTGCACCAGTGCACAAAGCAAGGTCCATAAAGACATGGATGACAGAGTCTGGTGTGGATGAACTTGACTGGCCTGCACAGAGTCCTGACCTCAACCCGATAGAACACCTTTGGGATGAATTAGAGCGGAGACTGAGAGCCAGGCCTTCTCGTCCAACATCAGTGTGTGACCTCACACATGTGCTTCTGGAAGAATGGTCAAAAATTCCCATAAACACACTCCTAAACCTTGTGGACAGCCTTCCCAGAAGAGTTGAAGCTGTTCTAGCTGCAAAGGGTGACCCGACATCATATTGAACCCTATGGATTAGGAATGGGATGTCACTTAAGCTCATATGTGAGTCAAGGCAGGTGAGCAAATACTTTTGGCAATATAGTGTATTTCCGTGAAAACAATTTCAGATTTAGTCTCTCAGGTTAGTCTGAGGGGTAGGTTTTGTTTCCGGAGCAGAACTTGAGAACTATGAGTGGTACGGTTTTGAAAGTTGGTATATGTGTTGATTAAGTAATGTATATGTGCCTTTTGATACTAAGAAATGTGAGACATTTTAATTTTCAGCTCCCCTGGACCAAAGGTCCAGTGGGTTTATGCCATGGGCTGCTGAGGTCAGTGTAAAGAGGTAGGGTTGGTTTCCTGCAGCAGGACTTGGAAAATGAGACTAATAATAGCTTGAAACTTGGTATATAGTTGGTATATAGGGCGGGGCAGTGTTGGGAGGGTCTCATCTCATTATCTCTAGCCGCTTTATCCTGTTCTACAGGGTCGCAGGCAAGCTGGAGCCTATCCCAGCTGACTATGGGCGAAAGGCGGGGTACACCCTGGACAAGTCGCCAGGTCATCACAGGGCTGACACATAGACAACCATTCACACACAAATGACGGTTTGTAGCGATTTCCATCGCATGCACAACATTCCGGACGAGAAAAAAAAAAACATTCCGGACGAGACAGCGAGGTCTCTGTGGATTGTTATTGGAAGCAAAGCGAAGGAGGCGGCGCCGGGAGCAGAAGCGAGGCTACAGGCAGAGCCGGCCTGTTGACTAAGCTCAGAAAACAGCTACTCAAACCTCCACTGCTAAGCCTCTACCTCTCCAACGCCAGATCCATATAAACAAGACGGACGATTTGGAATTACCTCATTCTATTCTATAATCGGCTGGTCAGTGCTATACTCAATACTTAAGTGACTTACCCATCCAATGAGGATAGTTATTTTCTTGTTTACAAGATGCCACATCTGAGTCGCTGACAAATTGTGAATTTCTGTAAAGAAAACTGTGCAGAGATTTATAAGCACGCAGTGCTTCACCACTGAACAGCGAGGGAAAGTTGATGAGGTAATCATACACGTCCGGGTATTCCGCTGGCAGTTCAAAATCCGGTCGTGAAAACTCCGTCCGGTAAGCCATAAGGGTCACAAATCTGTAGATCGTTTATTTTAGACATATATCTAGTTATCTGTTCATTAGAAAAATGAGCCGTGTAGTCCGTCGGTTGAAATTGATCCATTCTGTACACGAGTGCAGCAGTATTCAGCTGTGTTTTTTACCGACAAGATGGGGGTTGTGTACTTTCCGGTCACGTGACTGCAAGATCTCTATACATTTGCTGTGGAGGAGAAAATATTAGGGTTTGTTAACATAAGATGTTTTATCTGCTTAAAGATGATAAAAAAGCCCAGGCTTTACTTAAAGATCTGATGACACGTTTTTGACATCTTTGGCGATGTTTTATAACATAAAAAGTAATTCCCGATGATCCATATATTAATTCACGAAGGCGCCTATTTTACAAGTTATGATAAAAAACGCGGCTATTTGGGCAAATTTGACGGGGCTGCAGCACCCAGGAGACGAATGAGGAGGAGGAGCTATATGACGTCAGCAAAAGAATCTTCCTCCTAACTTACCAGTTTGTTGTTGATGCGACAGGTGTTCAGTTTGTCATTATTAGTATTATTATTATACATTATTATTATATAGTTATTATGCCTTCGCGTTGTGTTGCCGGCTTTTGCTCCAAAACCCACAAGGATGGGGTAAGTTTATTCAAGTTTCCCAGAGATCCCGAGCTGCATGCGAAGTGGGTGAAGCAAGTCAGGCGCACTCGTGACAAGTGGGAGCCCTCACCAACATCCGTCCTGTGCTCTGAACACTTCGATTTGGATTGTTTTGACACCCTTCCCAGCTTAAAAGAATCTCTTGGGTGTGCAGTTCAGCACAAACGTGTGTTACTACCATCAGCAGTGCCTACAGTATTCCGTAGGGGGTCTACTAGTAGCTATGCCGGATCCAGCGGTCGCCTGGGACAAGGCGACTCCTTCAAAGACAGTCCTCCTGTCAGAACATGTGTTGTGCATGCTCCATTAGGAACTATGTATTCAGTGTAGCATACGGCTTACATGATATAAGCAGTGTTTACACATGCAAGACAACAATACACAATATTAAAATATTGATTCCGTAACATTTTGAACAAATATGGGTTGACCTACAGTACCAATCCTTGTTATCCAACCTTGTGGTGTTCGTCAATGCTGGGCTGTCTGCCTGTCCGCTGTCCATCTCGGGGTCGGAGTCGCTCTCAGATTGGTGCACAGTAACAGGTTCAAACCTGTACGGTTGGATGCACCCGTGTTCGTCATCACTAGATTCTTCCGATCTATCCCACTCACAACACAATTCTAGACTCCCAAAAGAGGAAGAGCTAGCACTAGAGCAGTGGTTCTCAAACTTTTTTCACCAAGTACCACCTCAGAAAATACTTGGCTCTCCAAGTACCACCATAATGACCAACATTAAAATACAGTAGCGTAGTCGGCCTAAGTATTCATTAAAAACAAGGCGGAGGTTTTGTTTAACAAGTATATTTAATATTGTTGGCCACTGTAACATTACGCACAGTACTTTGAACAGTAACACTGTGTTTAAATATAGGAAAATAAAACACTGTACTTAAATAATGAATCAAATAAATTGGCCAAATCTGCAACATCTGTAGTCTCATCAAGCTGTATGGTAAAATATCTACTGTTCTTAATGCGCTCAATCAGCGTCTTTTTAACATCGTCAGCCATGTCATTTATTCTCCTTGACACGGTGTCATTTGAAAGCGGCACCAAGTTTAACTCTCTGGCAGCTTTCTCTCCACACATGATACGTGTCATCTCTCTGGCTAATGGCAAACACAGCAGTTCCCCGATTGTGTGCGGCTTAACCGGCTCTGGCGATCAGGAGGCTGGCACGATATGAAGCTTCCTGTGCTTTGGCTACGGGTGGACCATAGGACAGAATGGTGGACTTGGACTGCTTCAGTTCATCACGTTTTCGTAAAAAAAATCCATTGGTTTGTCCTTTAGTGCTGTGTGTTTGGTTGTAAGATGCCGTTTGAGATGCGACGGTTTCATGGACTCATTGCTCAGAACGTCCCCGCATACAACACACTGCGGCCTGGGCAGCTCCTCTGTCCCGCTCCAAATGAATCCCAGTTTTATGTATTTTTCGTCATACTTCCTCCTCACTGGTTTCTGCCGTTTGCTAGCAGTTCTGGGGCTGGTTTTGCCACTGTCGTTAGCATCCGCGCTCGGCTCACACACGTCCTCTTCAGTTCTCCCTCTCTCCTGATTCACGCTCCCATTCGCGGATTTAAGCCACGACAGTAATTTTGTCGTACTTGTCATAATTAGCAAAGCCACCTCCAACTTTTCCCATCACAGCCTTGTCTACCAATGGTGGATAACCGTCTGTCAGCGGAACCGGCGGGAATGCGTACGTACGCTACGTATGGCTACCCAGAAGCACTTGCAAACTTTTTAAAATTATTAACTTAATTTGTATTTTCTTGTCATGGGTTGATAAGATATTTTCATCCATTCGGATATTATGGATAGTATTTCACGTTTTATTTTATTTTTTAAATTTTATTTATATTTAATTAAGTGATTCTTTGGCGTACCACTAGAATGGAGCCCGCGTACCACTAGTGGTACGCGTACCACAGTTTGAGAATCTCTGCACTAGAGAGTTCACCGGCGTTTTCATGCGCCATTTCCATTGAGTAGGACAGCCAGTGAACCGCGGCGTGTTCTTCCGCTGACGTCACAGCATGGCCGTGAGCCACGGACCCAGTTTTCTTGCACTGTGCAATTAAAAGTTGGATATTCGCGTAACAACAGCTTCTTTTCACGTAATTATAACAGAAATCTAACATGTTTGCCATGTTGTATAGTTTATTTAAGAAATTGCATAGAGTCATGTTCGTGTCATCAGATCTTTAGCCATTTCTTTATTCACAAAGGTGAAAAGTGCAAGAGTGTTAAACATAAAATACGCCACTGAAAAGCACTTACTGTTATGGTCAGCAACATTTTCCATCACTACATTAAAATAAAAAGTAGCCTTGCACGAGGGGAAAAAAAATCAGCATTTCCAATCACTCTTTTCCTGATTAGGACAACAGAAAGACATGAAACAGGTTTTATAAAACAATTAAAAAAAACCTTGAGATTTAGTTTTTTTTGCATTTACTTACAGTATTATTTTTCCACCAATAATTTCAAATTATTAAAGATCCTTCAATTCAAATCTAAATATTCAGACTTGATGTGACGATGACAAAACGCTATTTAAACCTTGCCATCAGATATAATTTATAATATATGATATGATGATATGAGGTTACAAGTGAAAATGCATTATCTGTGAACAAGACCATATTTTCAGCAACCTTCCTATATCTGTCGCGCTTATTCTACAGTCCAGTAAAGACGGTTGTAACGCAGCAAGAGCACCTGTTCAAAGTGCTTGTCTGTCATACGGTTACGGTGTGGGGTGAAAATAAGTCCTCCCTGGCTAAAGAGACGTTCCACACAACTGTGTTGTGCTTGCTCCGGGTCCACTGTCTAACTGACGACACCGTTAGGAGGACGTTTACATTAGAAGCTCTTATTGCGCATTGTTTGGGTTTCCGGCAATGCGTGGAATTACCAAAATTAGAGAGGGGATAGCTAAACACGTTATACTGGAAAACACCGCCGTGTAATCCATTTATTTTTACAAAGTAACTATTTTAATTACCACCCATTTAAACGGTAACTGTAACGGAATACAGTTACTCATAATTTGTATTCTGAATACGTAACGCCGGTACAGTACATGTATTGCGTTCCTCCCCAACACTGGGCGGGGGATATAGATGACTCTGTCTTGTTGTTGTTATTTGATAGAGATGTTTTATAGAGATGTAACCGAATATGAATACGTTATTTGGATTGAACAGATAATGCATCCTAAACAAACACAGATACGAAGAGGAGTCATGGTCAGAAGGACTTTTTGTGAATTTAAACACCATGCTGACAGTGCGGCCATTTCTAACTCTTAGGTATGTAACCAGATATGAATATATTACATTATTTAAAAAAAAAAAATCTTCCTGGAAATTCATAGAATACGGAAGCCGAGAGAGGCCCTTCATATAATCCTTTTTTTTTTTATTCACCTTGTTATCCCGAGATAACGACATAATTAATTCAGGATCTCGAGAAAACAACACAACTAATTCGAGATCTCAAGAAAACAAAACCGTTATTTCGAGATCTCGAGAAAACAAAACAATTATTCCGTGATCTCGAGTAAACAGCTGAGAAATGGTTCATTCAGGTGCGCCGAGACTTGTGATATGCTGACTTTGGGGCTATTTCTCATTCTGTATAGACGCAACTTTGGTCATTAGAATGTCTGGAATAATCGATCACCTAATAAGGCAATATTTTGATCAGGGGTTGACACAGGGAGAGATTGCATTAACCTCCTAAGACCCAAGCTGTTTTTTTACATGCATTTTTTATTTCTTTTTGCTATTTGGGCTTATTAGAACCTGATTAGAATAAAAACTAAGCATCATCTTTGATAAGATGTACTTTTTGAGAAAAAGTATGTCCACATATGTGGATTCTTGTTCTGAATTTCTAAAAAGTGCTGTCCACGTATGTGACCGCTAGGCCCTAGGAGGTTAAGTCTTTTAATAAGGGATAATTTCAAAATTAGTCCGCGGCACCTCCGCAGAAGACTGGCCCGGCTTCGTCTCTACCGACGGAGATACAGTGAGCCAGCTGAGATCATGAAATAATTGTTTTGTTTTCTCGAGATCACGGAATAACGGTTTTGTTTTCTCGAGATCTCGAATTAGTTGTGTTGTTTTCTCGAGATCCTGAATTAATTATGTCGTTATCTCGGGATAACAAGGTGAATAAAAAAGGATTATATGAAGGGCCTCTCGCGGCTTCCGTAATAGAAGCATTAAGATGGATGCCTAACAGCAGCACTGCATGCAGCTTCAGAGTCGAGTCCGACAGCGTGTCCGGTCAACTTTGCATGGTCTGATATTCTACTTCACACTTGTACAGGTTAGAGAGTGATCATTCGAAACTTTTTTTTTTTACAGCTTTGCAACATTTTAAATGTAGCATTAATGACATGTTGAGTTTGTTTTTCTAAGGCTACTTCAAATGTTTGCGAAGATGCGTTGACTTTTACTTCAGGTGATAGTTATAAATTTAGCTTTGTGCAAGCAAGTGCTTTATACGGCCCGTTCTATAATTGCGGGCACATTTCAAGCGTCAACTCTGTTGTTGTTAATCTGGGCGATCCACGAACAGAATTGGTGATAACAGAGTTTTCACTCCCCCCCCCCCCCCCCCCCCCCCCCCCCCCCCGTGCCTTAACTCCACATGCTAACTCTCAAGCTAGCTACCATGTATAAAAACAGAACTTTGTGGATTTGTATTCATAATATTGTTTTTTAAAAAAACGAATGAGAGATTCACTCTGTTATCACAATAACAGATTTGACGAATAATGAATCTACTCTTGGTGGATCAACATTTTGTTTAAATTAAGCCTCGGTCACAAGGCTACGTGCAAAAAACGCAAGAAACGCACGGAGGGCGCGCGTGTGACGTGCTGATTTTCGAGCCGCAGACCGGCCTCAGAGATTCTTTGTCATGTCAAACAAACTCTACGGGCGCTTACGTTTTTTTCAGGTTGCAAGACAAACTTACGGCCAATGCGCGTCTTTCTCCACGAACAAAAAAACCGCAGCGATTTGGGAAACGCCAAAAATCGCACGGCCAAAAAATCGTACGTCCGGTTGTGACCTAGGCTTTAACGAGAGAAGAAGCATAACATACCTCGCTGCCTTTCTGAAGTTTCCCACCAGAGGAAGCGATGTGTCTCGTTGCAGGCGTCATGCGTGTTATTCAAAGTCTTTTATGCGGTTTTATAACAGAGGCAACAGAGTTGACAAGAACATTTGGGACGGATAAAAAACAAACAAACATATTTTTTATTACTGAAATCTCACATAATACAGAAAATAGACTTTCTATGCAATTGATTTTATAACAGTTAATAGAATAAGCTCCAAAAAACATTGTTTTACTGAATCTAAAGTCCTTCCCATGCCATATGGTGCAGCCAATCTCCATAGCCCTCAGGTTTTTTTTTTTTTTTTTAGTCAAATCTATTCCATAGCTAGGGTTACAGTGGGGGGGCTGGTCCTCTGGTAACCGCAAGAGTTTGACTCCCCACTCGCGTCTGTATTGCAGTGTGCCTTGCCAGACGGCAGTAGATACCATTTTTACAATGGCCTTTGGTATGACCCGACCACGAGTAGAACTCACGATCTCCCGATCACGAGGCGGACACGCTAACCACTAGACCAACTCACAGTCAATGTTGGGCTGAATCACTTCATGTTTATTCCAGTTGAATGTATGAGTCAGTAGTCGAAGACAGCCAGTAACGTGGGAGTGGGTTATTTAGTTAATGTTTTATGGATAAGTTGGGTCTAAAATGTACATCAAGCATTGCTATTGGTGAAAGTTTGTCATAATTTGCATTATTGTTCAAAACTGATTCAATAAAGATTTCTTTTGTGGAAAATAACAAAAGGTTTATCTCAGAGACGCGAAATGTATCCCGGATTCTAGAATGACCCGTATATTACAGATGTAGTAAAAGCAGCCCAATGGTGCATCCCAGAAGTGTTTTCCATAGACTTAAATAGTTTTATGACCATTTTTAAAGACACTGAAGCACCAAAGGGAACAATTTTTTTTCATCTCTTTTTTTTTTTTCCCCTCATCAGAGGTATGAACATGCAAGGAATAGTATGAGGATTTTTTTTTTTTGAGAGCTTTGCTTATCATCTTCGCCAACTTTGTTGGGGGAGGGTTTTTTTTTTTTGTCTTTGTCTGTTCCCAACATAACTCAAAAACTAATGAACAGATTTTGATGAAATTTGGAGGAAAGGTGGTCCATGGGCCAAGGAATATTTGATTAGCTTTTGATGCAAATCCGGATATGTTTTTGGATCCAGGATTTTTTTTTTTGTCTGTTCCCAACGTAAATCAAAAAGTAATGAATGGATTTGGATGAAATTTGGTGTACAGCTTTAGTATTATCCTAGGTTCAAGCGATTTGATTTTGATGATATGTGGATTGGCGGAGGGATACACTCTACTGAGTGTCATTCTAGTTAAGAAATTGATTAAGATTTTGTTTAACTTAGTGTTGGAAGCAGATTTCTACAGATTTCTACCTGCCTTTCAGTGGCATTTTTTTTTTTTACATAGTGTATAAAATTGCCCATTTTAAAGATGCAGTGACTGTGTAATCAGTCAGTTGGTGTATTATTAAGTTTGTGCGTGCTGTTACACTTTGAAAATTTTCTTGAATCAGACCCTTACAAGGCTTGTAATCTCCTGTTTTCCTCGTATATTTACGTTTACATTTACGCCATTTAGCAGACGCTCCCATGCCGAATGACTTAAAGAAGTGCTTTGTAGTGTGCATCCAAAAAAAAAAACCCCTTCATACTAGTGTCTCTTACACTACGTTCAGACTGCAACCTGAAACGACCCATATCCGATTTGTTGTGAAATCCGATTTTTTTGCTAGTCCGTTCACATTACCAATTATATGAGACTTGTATGCGATCTCCAGTATGAACGGAAAACGACCCAAAAGTGTCCCGCATGCGCAAACTGACACATAATAAGCACATCTACGTAATACATAAACAAAAAAAAAGTGCACTCTTCAAGTTTGCAAGTAAAGCATGGAGATGAGGCGAGACCTGGCGATGTGGTTTTTGTGTCGGCGGCGGAACTCACACAATAATCTGATTAATGTGGGCAGCAGACTAATGAGACCAAAGGTGTCAAATTACTGGAAATTTCCAGAACAATCTTATAATCTTGTAATACAGGATGGTTTAAGTTATAAATCAGTTATAGAAACTGTTTTATTTAATCAGGCTAACAGATCAACATCCAGGTTCCTACCAAATCCACCATTAGCTTGATCAATTCTATAAAAGTCTATTTAAATTCTGAAAACTGTACAAATGTTGTTGTTTTCCACCAAAGAGGCGGGATTAGCCAACGCAGAATAGTGATGTTTGTCTCTTGTTGATGACGTGTAGGTCGCATGAATGCGACCTGTCCGGTCAGACTGCAGTCGCATGTGAAAATAACGGATATGCATCGGAATTAGGACCACATATCCAAGCGGCCTGGGTCGCATGTGAAAAAAATCGGATCTGTGTCGTTCAGATTGTCAAAACAAATCGGATACAGGTCGCATATCGGCAAAAAAATCGGATATGGGTCGTTTCAGGGTGCAGTCTGAACGTAGTCTTAGAATACCACTGAGCTACAACCCCATTAAAGAGAGGTTAGTACACACAAGTTAAGGGATTTTTAAAAACATTTCTCTGTCTCTCTCTTTTTTCATCTCATCTCATTATCTGTAGCCGCTTTATCCTGTCCTACAGGGTCGCAGGCAAGCTGGAGCCTATCCCAGCTGACTACGGGCGAAAGGCGGGGTACACCCTGGACAAGTCGCCAGGTCATCACAGGGCCGACATACATAGACACAGACAACCATTCACACTCACATTCACACCTACGGTCAATTTAGAGTCACCAGTTAACCTAACCTGCATGTCTTTGGACTGTGGGGGAAACCGGAGCACCCGGAGGAAACCCACGCGGGCACGGGGAGAACATGCAAACTCCGCACAGAAAGGCCCTCGCCAGCCACGGGGCTCGAACCCGGACCTTCTTGCTGCGAGGCGACAGCGTTAACCACTACACCACCGTGCCGCCCTTAGCTAATATTTGCAGAGAAAATCAGATGGTTAACTTTGGTAGCTTGGTAACCTGATGTTCTTATGAGTAAACTAGATCATATATACACAGGCTAAAGTTAGTTAGTCTGGGAACTTTTAGAGAAATAAAACAAAACTTCTAAAAATATATATGCTTTTATATATCCTTTTCATCCATAGAAAATTTTTTGTACCATTTTTAACTATCAAAGTTCCACCGGTAAAATGGTTGCCAAGTAAAGCAGAATTTGTGAGTTTTCTCCGATATTGCGCTGGAGGGACAGTTTGCAGAGTGTGAGAGAGAAACAGAGAGAAATGAAACACATGGGGTTGGGAAAGTGGGAGAGACTTTACACAAAGATGGCCTTTGAGTGCTGGGAATAACCCGAGACTTGTTCTCAGTTCAGCGCTTCACCCTACACACACACACACACACACACACACACACAGGAAGTGTGTGAAAGTCAAAGTGTTCGTCACAAGATCAGAAGTCTGCAGAACCTGGGTTCCTAGATCTCCTACATCACCACCAACAACATTACAAACACAACAACAAACAACAGGAGAGCAGTGACGGGAAGTTTTCAACGCAATGAGGTTTTTGTTTATGAAATGCCACCTGCTGGCTGAAGCGTGAACTGCACTAAACCGAAACAGTAAACTTCAAGGAGAAGTGAAGGCAAATTTTTTTTCTCATCAAAACTTGATTTATCTCATTTTATTAAATATAGGAACGCATCTTTGATAGCTATTTTGTCGCTGCTATAGCAAGTTCTGAGTGTTTGAAATGTGCTATGTAATATATATATATATATATATATATATATATATATATATATATATATATCAGTCCATATGTCAAAGCAATGGCCGTAAACGAGATTCGTTGAGACCTGTGCGAGATATCATAGGACAGAAGTAAAATGTACAGCGGAAATCAAAGTGATCGACATCTACCAACGTTGTCAAAAGACGCGCGTGCCCTCCTTCGAATGCTGACGTAATCAAGCCGGAAGTTTTCCCTGTGTCCGAAATCGCTCCCTACTCACTATATAGTGTGGACGCCATTTTGTAGTGCTGTCCGAAACCTTAGTGAGGATTATGTGGGAAATGCGCTCAGTATAATATGTATTTATCACAAAAATACATGCATGTATTTATTTATTATTTTGAAAACCCACCAACCGCCTGATCTGGCACGTTTTAAATGTGCAACAGTAATGACGTGAAGACCAGTGCGACAGACTAGTCGTCTTTCCAACTCTTCTCTACTCCACATTGGTTTGAAGTCATATGGAATAATCTCAATCACTGATGATGCTGGCAAATCTCAAAATTAATCTAAATTGGAATGATGTGGCGATCTGGCCACTGTGTACAGTAAACAGTTTGCAAAATGGCGGCGTTGACACTTCACGTTTGAAGTCTCGCACAAGTCTCGTGAAGATCACACGGATAAGCGACGCCTGCCGTAGACCAAACGAACTACATTCAACATGGCTAAAAACCGAAAAGGCTGATAAGTGTAATAATATATGCCTATATGAGTCACGATATAAGGTTAATAAAACCAAAAACTTAATTGAATAACACGTTAATTAAAAAATAAAGCAAGTTTAAAAATAACTTGAGTTCCCTTTTAAAGGCTCAAATGTCCGTGTGTTAGATGTTCGTGCGTCAGTAGAGTCTCTCCAGCTAGATAAATAGCATTAATTGATTAGAAACAATTTACACATGAGGATCTTCAGGTCATTAATTACTGTATATCATCACTGGTAAATTATAAGCTGTGTTGTTATCCAGTCTGAGATCAACTTTCACTCAAGTACAGTGATTTTTAAGGGGAAATAGACATTTGTTTTGCTGTAGGTGAATATGGTGGTGTAGTGGTTAGCGCTGTCGCCTCACAGCAAGAAGGTCCGGGTTCGAGCCCCGTGGCTGGCGAGGGCCTTTCTGTGCGGAGTTTGCATGTTCTCCCCGTGTCCGCGTGGGTTTCCTCCAGGTGCTCCGGTTTCCCCCACAGTCCAAAGACATGCAGGTTAGGTTAACTGGTGACTCTAAAATTGTGAGTGTGAATGGTTGTTTGTCTCTGTGTGTCAGCTCTGTGATGACCTGGCGACTTGTCCAGGGTGTACCCCGCCTCTCGCCCATAGTCAGCTGGGATAGGCTCCAGCTTGCCCGCAACCCTGCACAGGATAAGCGGTTACGGATAATGCAGTGATTCCCAACCACTGTGCCGCGGCACATTAGTGTGCCATGAGAGATCATCAGGTGTACCGTGGGAAATTATCCAATTTCATTTAATTGTTCCGAAAATTATTATTTATTTACTGCAAATAATTTGTCTTGGTTCATCTATGCCAGCGACGTATAGTGACGGGCAGAACAATTAAATACTCTTCCACTAGATGGCAGCAGGTAGCTAATTAACCTGTATATCTACCTGTTGCCATTCAAACAATAGAATTAGTAATGCTTCAGGTGTGACGGCGGTGATAGTGATGGATAAATATTTGAAAAGAAAAAGTACACAATCCAAACTGGGTCCTGGAGAAACTTCTGACCCAGATGAAGGCCCTAGTATGAGTAGAGGTCAGAAGAAAGCAAAAAAGGTGATTTTCCACAACCTATCTATGCGAGCTGGGCTTTTCAAGCATGACCGCTATAAAAACTAAAAAAGGAGAGTGACTCAGAGCTGTTAAGGAAGATTTGTGTGTGTCTTTCTTCAATTCCTGCGAGTATATCAGCTTAGTGTTCACCTAAACAGGCCCAGGTTTCACACTCAGTAAGTAAATTGAAACTAGATGATCGTTATATTTAATTATCTATATTTTTTGTGACATTTTTGTTTGGTGGTGTGCTGTGGGATTTTGCGAATGTAAAATATGTTCCCTGGCTCAAGAAAGGTTGGGAAACACTGGGATAATGGATGTAGGCAAATATGCATTGAAGTAAACTTGAGATTTATTTATTTATGAGGGACAAACTTCATTAGTAAAAACTAAGTATAATGAAATCTAAACTGAAATAACACAAAATAGAAGCAGGAAAACAATTAATAAAACTAGAATGGCGCATGGTAGAGTCCATACGTCTGCCAAGCCACATATTATCAACATCAACATCAAATCACTTGAACTGTGGGTAATACTAAAGCTGTACACCAAATTTCATCAAAATGCACTCATTATTTTTTGAGTTACATTGTGAAAAGACAAAAAAGTCCTGGATACACATGCGTATCCAGATATGCATCAAAATCTAATCAACTGTTCCTCGGCTCAGGGACCAGCTTTCCTCCAAATTTCATCAAAAACTGTTCATTACTTTTTGAGTTATATTTGGAACAGATAGACAAACAGACAGAAACGAAAACATAACCTCTTCCAACAAAGCTGGCGGCGGTAATAATGAGATAAAACAGTTAAATTAAAGGCATGGTTACACTGTATATTTAAATGGCCCAGTAAACCAGTGAATACAATACCAACACCACTGGAACTCCTGGAAAAGCCAGGGAAAGTTGCATTTCATTGCTCAGAGCTGGAAAAGATTTAGAAAATGATAAAATGTCTCATCTATTATCTGTAGCCGCTTTATCCTGTTCTACAGGGTCGCAGGCAAGCTGGAGCCTATCCCAGCTGACTACGGGCGAAAGGCGGGGTACACCCTGGACAAGTCGCCAGGTCATCACAGGGCTGACACATAGACACAGACAACCATTCACACTCACATTCACACCTACGCTCAATTTAGAGTCACCAGTTAACCTAACCTGCATGTCTTTGGACTGTGGGGGAAACCGGAGCACCCGGAGGAAACCCACGCGGACACGGGGAGAACATGCAAACTCCGCACAGAAAGGCCCTCGCCAGCCACGGGGCTCGAACCCGGACCTTCTTGCTGTGAGGCGACAGCGCTAACCACTACACCACCGTGCCGCCCAGACGTTTTATTGATGTTTGAAAAATATATGCTCATTTTGATGGTTAGAAATGATTGAAATACACCAATAGACAGGCAAGACTTCGTGTTCATGTTTGAGATGGAGCCATATCTGAAAACACTGTGTGTTCTATTTTTATACAAGATAGCAAACAACAGATGTAGTTTGGGCCATGGGATCATTTAACCGTTTTTCACTCACATGATTTTCTTTTTAAATGGCAAAACAGATGAATGTTATTCAGCCTTCTACACAAGTTGATTATCTTTCTGTTGATTTTGTGCTCATGTGTATCTGCGGTACCGTGTCTGTACCAGTAGAGGTCACGGTTAGCTCTTTAGAGGCACCAAAATGTGATTAGGTGGCAGAAATCATGTGACACATCACATTTGCAATCAGTGTCGTAATGTTTACTACCACTGTAACGCGCTGACGTAACGCCTGACGTGAAATCAGTCGAAACCAGCAGTTTGGATTGACCGGAAATAAAGCAGACAGCAGCTTCGTGTTCTTTTCTTCTCCTCCAGATGTCCTGAAAGGATTTTCTCAAACACTAATGCAGTTACTATCTGGCTCTTTCTTTCTCTCTCTGTCCATCTCCATCATTCATTGCACAATGTCTGGCATTGTTTTGTTTTTGGTTTTTTTTCCCCTGTGTGCCACATATCCAGCGCTCACAGACAGATTTTTGGAATTTCCTGGAAGTTTTGGCGGTTTTCTCCGACCTTCTTTCCACAAAGTTGTTAAATGACAGAATGTAACCCTGAACCATTAAGTTTTCAGTGCTGTAATTAGGGGACTCATTTAAAGGAATCCTCTAATGTTTTTACCGCTGCCAACTTTATAGGAGGAGGTTATGTTTTCGCCTCTGTTGGCTTGTATGTTTGCTTGTCTGTTCCCAACGTAACTCAAAAAGTAGTGAACAGATTTTGATGAAATGTTGAGTAAAGGTGAGCCATGGGCCAAGGAACAATTGATTAGATTTTGATGCAAATCTGGATATGTATTTAAACATAGTAAACATCTGTATTTTTTAATATGCGGCTTGGCAGAGGTATTCACTCCACCGAGTATCCTTCTATTTTAGTCTCGTTTTGATCTCATATATGGGTCCGTCTCAGAAACTGGTCTCTCATTTGGGACATTATGGTCAATTTTTTTTTTTCTAATTTTACTTTTTTTTTTTTTGCATTTACCTAACACAATTTTTCTTTTGCTTTATCTGGCCTCCACTGTGGAGAATTTTTTTTGATTACAATTCGAATGCTTTTGTAAAATTGCAACTCCATCATGAAGAATTAAAGCCCCTCCTTCACAGATGAGTGAAAATATTGAATAAATTTCCTCTTTTTGATTGCTTGGGTTAAAAATGCCAAGTTATGATGACTGAATTGATTATTCACTTAAATATGAATAATATGATACAGTTTGGGTATTTGATATGGCGAAATAGGACACAATGGAAAAATCAAGAACACACCGGAAAGATGAGAATAACGGCGCTGGTAAAAGAACAGCGACTGTACCGGCTGAAACACTACAAAATATGAAAATAAGATGAAAAAGAAACATTCTACTGCCTTATACTGCAAGACTAAAACAAAATAAAACTGTCAAAACTCACCTTTTCAGTGATAACGTCCGAACAGATCACCCGCGTAACAGAGAGACCGCAAATGGAAGCACGATCAACTTCTTACTGTTGGAGTGGAAAATTCCATTCTATACATGCAAATTGTTAATGTGTGTCCTTCCCTGCACACAAATAACACGCTACAGTAAAAAATAGACCACAACTCATTTTATAGCTCAGAAATTCATACAAGACCAGCTACCATCGTAACATATTCTGTAAGAAACATATTCTATACCGAACTTTCAGCTTTCGTTTAAAAAAAAAACAACAAAATCGCAGATTTATAACTAAATGTTTATATGGCGTAGTGATTAAGTTACTACTTTTGGTGAGGTCGTGACCTTGACCCTGAGGCTTTCCGTTTAGATCAAAACACACGATCGTATTGGTTTTGGGTTTTGCGGAAAATGCAGTTACAACGGTGATCAAATATTTTGCATGATGTTTTATTACAGTTCTGATTATTCTGTGAGCGTGCCGATCCTTAGGTGGATACAGTTACAACTTAAAATACAATTAGTGAGAACTGTAGACTTTTCAGTGGACTACAACCTTTTTAAGGGAACGCGATGTAGTCAACCATTTATCATGTCCCAGATCAAGCCGCCATTTTTCCACAAATTTGCAGAATTTTTGCCAAATTCTGAATAGAGTATTCACATCAAAGATTTAGTTTTATCTGTATTATTTCTTTCATCATTTTATTTCAAATTAAAACCAACATCACCATTCAAAACCGTATAGTTTATTGACTGTGAGTATATTTAGTGGGGGACCCCCACAGTACCCAGTTCCTGAGACAGACCCCCACAGTACCCAGTTTCTGAGACAGACCCCCACAGTACCCAGTTTCTGAGACAGACCCTCACAGTACCCAGTTCCTGAGACAGACCCATATATGTATATTCCGTGAAATCGAGTCGATAGCTATCCGCTCATGTATGACAAGATTGAGTGGAATAACTGTTTTATTCTATCCACATTCATGCATTTTTTTTTTTGCAAATTCAATAAATAAAAACTTTATCCACAACATCCGACAAAATCATTTCCGCTTAGAATGTAAACAAATCAGTGGAATGACAGTAGCAATTTGTGAAAAATGCGATAATAATAATTCTTGAAAAATAAAAAAAGATACGTTCTTACCATCAAATATTTTTACTCCATATTTTGTTGCTTTTTTTGTGTGTGTGTATTATTTTTTAGGTTTTTGCTTTCAAGTAGAGTTTTTATTTCGTCCTCGGTTGGTTCAGTAACACGCTCCGCCATTTTGTTTTTGCCAGTAACAGCGTTGAGAGCGCAAACTTGAAACAACCTCCAAACATGGCCACTTCAAACTACACTTCCCACGAATCACGACACCCTCTGTCTCCTGTCTATTAATTACACCTGTCACTTGTTTCCTCGACAGTTAGCTCCGCTATTTAAACCCCTCTCTCACTCACACTAGACGTAAAGTGTTGTTCAGTGTTTTCTCTCCTGTCGTACCGGGCCATTTACTTTCTTCCAGTCCTCTCGTTATCTTGACCATAATCATGTTAACCTTGACCTCGCCTTGTCGTCCTGCCTTCATTATTCTGTTTGCCGATCGACCGACCCCTGCCCGTTTCTCTGACCACGATTCTTGTCTTCTGATTTGGCTTAGTCGACAGTCTGCTCCCACCCGCTCTCTCCTGCGCCTATATCCGTAAGTGCCTGCACCCTGACAGTTTTTCTCTACTCATGGTATATGAGCTGATATCCTGGTAGTAGCCAATCAGACCGTTCAATTGCTTATAGCCAGTGAAGATGGAAATAATAAAATCTTATATAGGTACTGCCTAAAAGCAGAGCTCCCGGTGAATGTAAAATGTGTTAGTAAATAATCCCATGTTATTTTTTAACGAGACCGTCAGTGACGGCGTAGCTCACCCCGGCACCGTCTAGTCCAGAAGGAACGATCTAAAATGGGCCACCTTGTGCAATAAATGTTACAAGCTATATATAGAAGCACTATACACCCTAGGAATACCGACCTATTTGCCAGAAAGAATCCAAAATGGTGAGAAATTGAGGGAGAAGAAGCGATTTTTGTTGAACTGCTTATTAAGGCTTAATTAGTCCATAACTTCATTAATAATTGTAATTAAGCAAATCTGACTAGAAGTTATATGCACCCATGCCAGAAAGAATCAAAATCGGTGAAGAATTGAGGGAGAAGAAGTGATTTGTGTGAAAACTGCTCATTAGGGCTTAATTACTCCATAGCTTCATTATTAATTGCAATTATGCAAATTTGGGTAGAAGCTATATGCACCCCGGGCAGACCTACCTTCCTGCTAAAAAAAAAAAAAATCAGTGAAGAATTGAGAGAGAAGAAGCGATTTTTGTGAAATGTGGACACCGCCGGACGGACGCCGGATGACTGACGACACATGATGGCATAAGCTCATGGCCTGTCGGCCTGATAAGCTAAAAAGCAAATTAAAAATAAGCGCTGGATAAAAAAAAAACATCTATCTTATGTAATAAATAAACATACAAATTTTGTTGTCCAGTGGTCAAGCGTCGCCTTGCACTTAGGATTGCGTTTCCTATGGTGGTGCCTGTACGTACATCATACGGTCGCAAAAGCCATCAAAAATCCGATTGATGCGTTCGCTCTGCTAATACAACCCCGATTCCAAAAAAGTTGGGACAAAGTACAAATTGTAAATCAAAACGGAATGCAATGATGCGGAAGTTTCAAAATTCCATATTTTATTCAGAATAGAACATAGATGACATATCAAATGTTTAAACTGAGAAAATGTATCATTTAAAGAGAAAAATTAGGTGATTTTAAATTTCATGGCAACAACACATCTCAAAAAAGTTGGAACAAGGCCATGTTTCCCACTGTGAGACATCCCCTTTTCTCTTTACAACAGTCTGTAAACGTCTGGGGACTGAGGAGACAAGTTGCTCAAGTTTAGGGATAGGAATGTTAACCCATTCTTGTCTAATGTAGGATTCTAGTTGCTCAACTGTCTTAGGTCTTTTTTGTTGTATCTTCCGTTTTATGATGCACCAAATGTTTTCTATGGGTGAAAGATCTGGACTGCAGGCTGGCCAGTTCAGTACCCGGACCCTTCTTCTACGCAGCCATGATGCTGTAATTGATGCAGTATGTGGTTTGGCATTGTCATGTTGGAAAATGCAAGGTCTTCCCTGAAAGAGACGTCGTCTGGATGGGAGCATATGTTGCTCTAGAACCTGGATATACCTTTCAGCATTGATGGTGTCTTTCCAGATGTGTAAGCTGCCCATGCCACACGCACTAATGCAACCCCATACCATCAGAGATGCAGGCTTCTGAACTGAGCGCTGATAACAACTTGGGTCGTCCTTCTCCTCTTTAGTCCGAATGACACGGCGTCCCTGATTTCCATAAAGAACTTCAAATTTTGATTCGTCTGACCACAGAACAGTTTTCCACTTTGCCACAGTCCATTTTAAATGAGCCTTGGCCCAGAGAAGACGTCTGCGTTTCTGGATCATGTTTAGATACGGCTTCTTCTTTGAACTATAGAGTTTTAGCTGGCAACGGCGGATGGCACGGTGAATTGTGTTCACAGATAATGTTCTCTGGAAATATTCCTGAGCCCATTTTGTGATTTCCAATACAGAAGCATGCCTGTATGTGATGCAGTGCCGTCTAAGGGCCTGAAGATCACGGGCAGCCAGTATGGTTTTCCGGCCTTGACCCTTACGCACAGAGATTCTTCCAGATTCTCTGAATCTTTTGATGATATTATGCACTGTAGATGATGATATGTTCAAACTCTTTGCAATTTTACACTGTCGAACTCCTTTCTGATATTGCTCCACTATTTGTCGGTGCAGAATTAGGGGGATTGGTGATCCTCTTCCCATCTTTACTTCTGAGAGCCGCTGCCACTCCAAGATGCTCTTTTTATACCCAGTCATGTTAATGACCTATTGCCAATTGACCTAATGAGTTGCAATTTGGTCCTCCAGCTGTTCCTTTTTTGTACCTTTAACTTTTCCAGCCTCTTATTGCCCCTGTCCCAACTTTTTTGAGATGTGTTGCTGTCATGAAATTTCAAATGAGCCAATATTTGGCATGAAATTTCAAAATGTCTCACTTTCGACATTTGATATGTTGTCTATGTTCTATTGTGAATACAAGATCAGTTTTTGAGATTTGTAAATTATTGCATTCCATTTTTATTTACAATTTGTACTTTGTCCCAACTTTTTTGGAATCGGGGTTGTACACTACCGTTCAAAAGTTTGGGGTCACCCAGACAATTTTGTGTTTTCCATGAAAAGTCACACTTTTATTTACCACCATAAGTTGTAAAATGAATAGAAAATATAGTCAAGAGATTTTTCTGGCCATTTTGAGCATTTAATCGACCCCACAAATGTGATGCTCCAGAAACTCAATCTGCTCAAAGGAAGGTCAGTTTTATAGCTTCTCTAAAGAGCTCAACTGTTTTCAGCTGTGCTAACATGATTGTACAAGGGTTTTCTAATCATCCATTAGCCTTCTGAGGCAATGAGCAAACACATTGCACCATTAGAACACTGGAGTGAGAGTTGCTGGAAATGGGCCTCTATACACCTATGGAGATATTGCACCAAAAACCAGACGTTTGCAGCTAGAATAGTCATTTACCACATTAGCAATGTATAGAGTGGATTTCTGATTAGTTTAAAGTGATCTTCATTGAAAAGAACAGTGCTTTTCTTTCAAAAATAAGGACATTTCAAAGTGACCCCAAACTTTTGAATGGTAGTGTATATTTGCAATGCATAATGTCATTTCCACAGACAGTTATTCCACTTGACTCTCAACTTGTCGAATTATGTATAAATGTTTAAAACATACTGTACGTCCATAAAATACAAGTTTAAAACTACAAACAATAAAAGTCTTAGGAGGAGACAGACATGATAGTGTCTTACCAACATGATGTGCTTTATTTTCATTCAGGTTTTTCAAGACAAAAACAACAGCAGCAACAAAAGATTATTTGGACTTTTTCTAAGATTCCAAACATTCTCTCTGAAAAAGCAGTCCCATTTCCCAAACTGGTTTATTTACAAAAAAAAAAAAAAGACTGAATGATTCATGAACGCACTTCTAAAATTTCACATAAATATTTATCAATGCGGCGGCACGGTGGTGTAGTGGTTAGCGCTGTCACCTCACAGCAAGAAGGTCCGGGTTCGAGCCCCGTGGGCGGCGAGGGCCTTTCTGTGTGGAGTTTGCATGTTCTCCCCGTGTCCGCGTGGGTTTCCTCCGGGTGCTCCGGTTTCCCCCACAGTCCAAAGACATGCAGGTTAGGTTAACTGGTGACTCTAAATTGACCGTAGGTGTGAATGTGAGTGTGAATGGTTGTCTGTGTCTATGTGTCAGCCCTGTGATGACTTGGCGACTTGTCCAGGGTGTACCCCGCCTTTCGCCCGTAGTCAGCTGGGATAGGCTCCAGCTTGCCTGCGACCCTGTAGAAGGATAAAGCGGCTAGAGATAATGTGATGTGATGTGATTTATCAATGCGGCGGCACGGTGGTGTAGTGGTTAGCACTGTTGCCTCACAGCAAGAAGGTCCGGGTTTGAGCCCCGTGGGCGGCGAGGGCCTTTCTGTGTGGAGTTTGCATGTTCTCCCCGTGTCCGCGTGGGTTTCCTCCGGGTGCTCCGGTTTCCCCCACAGTCCAAAGACATGCAGGTTAGGTTAACTGGTGACTCTAAATTGACCGTAGGTGTGAATGTGAGTGTGAATGGTTGTCTGTGTCTATGTGTCAGCCCTGTGATGACCTGGCGACTTGTCCAGGGTGTACCCCGCCTCTCGCCCGTAGTCAGCTGGGATAGGCTCCAGCTTGCCTGCAACCCTGTAGAACAGGATAAAGCGGCTACAGATAATGAGATGAGATGAGATGATATTGTCGTGTTTCAGTGAAGTGTTTCTTCATCCAGTTGTCACGATGAAATACGATAAAATAAAAAGGCCGCGGAAACATGAAGATTTATAAAGCTTGTACTTAATAAGTCGGCTTTTTCACGTAGACATCAATCAGTTTCAATGAATTCTTCTACTCCACTGCAGCTCTCTCTGTGTGTGTGTGTGTGTGTGTGTGTGTGTGTGTGTGTGTGTGTGTGTGTGTGTGTGTGGTGTCGATATCCTCAGATCACTTTCCTACGGTACATGCTTGTGTGTCTGTGCAAAGCAGCACTGACTACCGGTACTTCAGATGATTAACTGGTATCGCAATTGAGGAATACAATTTCAGCATGGAGGTCAGTTCAGCCTGACCCCGTTAGATTAATAGCGTTTGGCTAATTAAAAAAAGCAAGGGGGTTGGGAATCTGTGACGAATCCGATTTACTCTCTTCTGAGGGTGGGGTTAAGGGAGTGGCTCTTTCGGAAGGTGGATGCACTCATTCTAAGATTCCTGGGTCTTTTTAGAAAGACATACATTGATCTATGAATTGAGGCATCATATTCATTACACAGAGTGGTAACATGGAAAAGTAGACATTTGCGCGTATGGAAATCATTACAAATACACCATGGCAGCAGGCTGTAGAGCCACATTTTAGTGCTTGCTTTGATTGTGATTAAACGGGTAACTCATCTTGAACCGATTCTGTTTGTGCGGTGGTGTTTCGGCCCAATTTGACAGACTTTTTCACTTCTATAAAAATCCTGACTCATAAGCACGCTTTGTTATCTTCAAATAGGCTTCGAGGATGTAGAACACCAAAATGTGCATATCCGCAACCACAATTTTGAAACTGGTGATTCTATGAATTTAGGTGGAGGCTAAAATTTCTTTTTTTTAATATTAACCTTAAGAAAATATATATATTTAACCAACCAATCAACAAAATGCGTCATTCCATCTCAGGCAGCCGTATCTCGGGTTCCGTCCGTCTGTCCGTCCGGTCATGTTTTCATTTCCGGGCCATATCTTTAAAACTACTGAAGATATCTTCATGAGACTTTGTATACATATCAAGCAACATATGAACTGGTGCCTTTTGCTATTTTGGATTTTTTTTTAAATTTTTTTTATTTTTACATATATAGATTTTGACTTAGTTTCTAAGAGCAATGTTCGTTTCCGGAGCATATATCCAAAACTATTCATGATACGGATTTGAAACTTGGTGTACATGTTAACAAGGTGATGTAGATGTGCCTTTTCATACTAAGAAATTTTCATTTTTCATGTTTCCATGGAAACAATTTCAGACTTAGTCTTTCAGGTTAGTCTTAAGGGTAGGTTTTGTTTCCGGAGCAGAACTTGAGAACTATGAGTGGTACAGTTTTGAATGTTGGTATATATGCTGATTAAGTAATGTATATGTGCCTTTTGGTACTAAGAAATGTGAGAAATTTTAATTTTTAGCTCCCCTGGACCAAACATCCGGTGGGTTTATGCCATGGGCTGCTGAGGTCAGTGTAAAGAGGTAGGGTTGGTTTCCTGCAGCACAACTTGGAAAATGTGACAAATAATATCTTGAAACTTGGTATATAGGACGGGGGATATAGACACGGGCGATTGCTCTAAGACAACGAGGGAGGCTCAGCCTCCTCTAAAAATGACGAACATTGTGTAGGATGAATTGCACTAGGCTTATGTTATAGCCGACCTTATAAAATTGCTATTTCAGATCCAGAATCATCTAAATATATGTGCTCAACCCACTACAGTGTGAAATCATTCCGTTATAACTTTAATGTGTGCGTGAGTTTTTCCCCCTCGTGACAGCGCAATGCAGCCCAGCCTCAGTGGACTTCAGTGGCATTTGGGAGCTCTGCGCTTTTCAATCTCAAAATGCAAGATGATTATTGGACAAATACTGCGAAAACGCCCGCCCACGGAGTCTCATGGACTCCCAGCCTCAGTGGACTTCAATGGCATTTGGGAGCTATGTGCTTTTCAATCTCAAAATGCAAGACGGTTATTGGACAAATACTGCGAAAATGCCCACCTACGGACTCCCAGCCTCACATGGGAGGGACATGGCAGTTTCCGCGAGGAGACTGGTGATTGGTGAAAGCGGCCGGATATTTTCTTTGATTGACAGCTCGTTTCAACTATAGACAGGCAGCGGTTACAGTGTTGCCAGATTGGGCGGTTTCCCACCCAATTGGGTGGTTTTAAGTGCATTTTGGTGGGTTTTGAACATATTTTGGGCTGGATAACGTCAGCAGTATCTGGCAACATCAGTTCAGTCCCATGCGGATTCGCAAGTGCTGTGGTGTATTGTAAGAGATCAGCTTACATTTCGATTTCATTCATTACATACGGTTTCTACCAGCTTTTTTAGTTTGTATATATTTTCATTGTAAATAAAGTGTAAATATAGTGTTGTCAAGTTTGCTATCTTAGTTCCAGAAATTTCGTTTATTTGAGTGACTGAACTTGAACTTGAGGGGGCTAGTCAGCTAGCAAGAAAGCTGCGCACGGATGCCAAGCATTGCTGATTTAATTTTGGCGAAGCCATTTGCCAGTCTTCCTTTCGAGGAAAAAATTAAAATTAAAGAGCAGGGTAGACCAACGCCTCAAATTGACTTGGTGAAAAAGGTAGGGAATAATACTCGTTCCTTTCAGCTCTCCTGGTACGAGAAAGTGAATTGGCTAACAGCAAGTGACCCACATCAACAACAGTAAATAGGCTACTTTAGTAATATGTCATGGATGGACCAAAAATATAGAATCTATTTAAAATGTTTATGCTGAATATATTATATTGGAATATATATTTTTCTGGATATTAATTAAACACAGCTACAATTTGGAAAACATTTTGAAACAAAAACACAGCCGAGAACATTTCACACTACAGACCTGGATTAAAAGTGAAGGGTTATCAAAATTGTCAATAAAACATTTCTCAGTCAAAATAAGTAAAATATAGGGAAAGTGTCACTGAATGAAATGTGTGGCACCCAGCTCTATGTTTGTCTCCCCAAGGTCAGTGCTTGTGCCTATTCCAGAACACTCTGCTGTTACTGCTGAGGTTCCTGACAAAGAGCTGCTTTCAATTATGATCAATTTTTAAACAATATGCCACAATTTTAAAATATAAAATGTTAAAATATACCCCCCCCCCCCCCCCCCCCCCCAACACCACCATCATGTATATTGGACAGTAGGCTAATGGGCCAAAAGAACCTGTTATTTCACAGTTTGTGACCCTGCCAACAATCAGCCAGATCAGAGGCAAGAGTATGGGCAAAATTGATGTTTTTTCTTTTAAAATCTGGAAATATCATAACCGACCAGCCTCCCCTGTTTGAAAGACTACCAGCCACCACTGGATATAGATGACTGTCTTCTTGTTTTTTTTTTTTTTTTTTTAAGCATAGGATTACAAATATTGTCATCTATTCTGCTGGCATAAGGATGCTATACTCGAATTATTTTTTTTTAATTGAAAAATGTAGTAATTTACTTCTAATCTTTTAATTTGGATAACATTTCATTCAAAGTGACCTCATCAGTGAGTATCACAATATCACTGAGAATAAATAAGTAATGTGGAAAGGCTTCTGAGAGATGATCATCTGAGAATTCTTTGGTGCAGCTTCCTGTGGAACATATAAATATGTCGTGGGGTGAATGTGTTCAGGTCACAGGGTTGAGTAAATGTTGTGGGACACAACTAAAATGTACATTTATCATAACCTACAATGGATAGAAATTCATAGATGAAAATTCGTACATGAATGCGAAACTAATAAAATGTTTTGAATTATTTTCGTAATTATGCTTCAATGTAAAGTGTAAATATAGTGAGCTGTAATAAGCAAAAAAGTTGCGTTGTTTTCTAGCATGTTTTTATGAACGCTTTAACACGCATATGGATTATTATGAAGGGCAATTTCCCTGTATTTAAAATGGTTTTAACCTTTTAGTTCACATAAATATGTGTAAATATAATAGGGACGCAAACGGCACCCTGTACACTGTGTAAGGGAATAACCTTCTGGTATGTGGAAACTTTTAGCCACAGGATCTGCAGGCTGAGAAAGCTAGCTGACGTAGCTAATGATAGTAATGAAAAATAAAATAAGTTTGGATTGTTTTGGTACATTTTGGCAGGTTTGGCGACTGTTAAAACTATTAAATCTCTGCAATTCATAAATCATGGCATAGATACTGAAACCACATTTGTCTGACAAATGTAAACAAGTCATCAAGCTAGCTAATTGTCAAGCTAGCTAACCATCTTTGTTGGAGGAGGTGATGTTTTCGCCTCTATTTGTTACCTGCGAAAGGTCAAATCTTGTAAAAACACCTAATCGTCCATAACTTCCGAACCAGCGTTTGTATCGACATGCAACTGGTGGCATTGGAAAGCATTTTTGAATCCTTTTTGGGTATACCATTTGACATTTTACCTGTGACATCATCTTGAGGTAAAAAAATGAGGTCAAATTTCGCGAGATTTTTGACAAATTTGACAACCTCAAAAACGTGTTTATCGATTTGATATTGATAGTCTGACCATGAATTAGCATTCTGGGCCTAATTCTAAGGTCATATGCAAAATTTGGGGTCCAAAGGTCAAGGTCACAGTACCGTTTTTTAGTACCAACATTTCAAGTGCCTATAACTCAGAAAACTGAACTCAGAATTTGATTGGTTTTTTTTTCATAGGTTTTCCATTAAAACCCTTTTTGCTCAATAAAGTAAAATCTTGAACGAACTTGATAATGACGTCACAAAAAAAAAATCACATCATATTACATCGAATTCCCATTATAATCATTCCGTCTGTCCATCACACTTTGAGGGGAACTACTTTTGCCCCTTTTCCACCAAAGCAGTTCCAGGGCTGGTTCGGGGCCAGTGCTTAGTTTGGAACCGGGTTTTCTGTTTCCACTGACAAAGAACTGGCTCTGGGGCCAGAAAAAAACGGTTCCAGGCTAGCACCAACTCTCTGCTGGGCCAGAGGAAAGAACCACTTACGTCAGCGGGGGGGGCGGAGTTGTTAAGACCAACAACAATAACAAGACCGTGAAAGATCGCCATTTTTAAGCGACGAGAAGCAGCAGCTGTACAAACGTGAAGTCATCCATCATTATTATTATTATTAATGTTGTTGTTGTTGTTGCTGCTGCTTCTTCCGTGTTGTTTTTGCTTCGATATTCGCACCAAGGTTTATGCAAACGTAGTGACGTAACTGACGTATACAGCGACGTAATGACGTGGCTCCCCTTAGCACCGCGAGCTATGGAAAAGCAAACTGGTTCTCAGCTGGCTCGCAAGTTGAACGAGTTGTGAACCAGCACCAGCACTGGCCCCGAACCAGCCCTGGAACTGATTTGGTGGAAAAGGGGTATTTGTGAACACCATAACTACCAAAAGGAACAATGGTACAGCCTAGTGAGTGGTACCAATGAACTCGGAGAACATTGTAGTTGTGCACCCACATGACACATTTGACCTCGACGCAAATATGACCGAGTTTGAACGTCACGAAAAACACTTAAAATATCATGAAAATCGAGCTGATGGGTACTACTTTGTGAACACCATAATTACCAGAATAAACAAGGGTACAGCCTAGTGTGTGGTACCAATGGACTCTGGGAACGTTGTAGTGTGGGACAGTTGACCTTGACCCAATTATGACCTTGTTTGAAGGTCACGAAAATCAACTTGACGGGTACAATTTTGTGAATACCATGCTGTCAGAAGGAACGATAGTGAGCGATGGCAATGGACTCAGGATCGTCGTAGTTGTGCTGGAGAACAACCATTACCTGTTTTGATTACCACGCGTAACCTGCCCATATCGTTGCCCTGCGCAACGTAGCTCCTTGTTTTTCTTTCTTTTTTTTGTCGCCGTTAACATGATTGATCTGTAGAGGTCAATGAGTGTAAAATAGTGCTGTTAACACAATAGCTCCTGAACCGCTGTTCCAATTAACTTTAAATTTTCAGGAAAGATTCTTTCATGGAACCGTAAACTCCCTATTGATTTGGGGTACTTATCAATCAGAACTGAATGATCTGTGATTTTCGCAAGTATCGTGCTCTGCACAACTTTTTGTTTGTTTTGTTTGTCTGTTCCCAACATAACTCAAAAAGTAGTGAACAGAGTTTGCTGAAATTTTGAGGAAAGGTGAGCCATGGGCCAAGGAACAATTGATTGATTTAGACTCTTTGATGCAAATCCAGATATGTACATTGCTGATCGTAAATGAGTGCACCCCCTCTGAAAAGTAACATTTTAAACAATATCTCAATGAACACAAACAATTTCCAAAATGTTGAAAACACAAAGTTTAATATACTATCTGTTTAACTTATCATGTGAAAGTCAGGTTAATAATATAAACTTTAGATTATACATTTTTCAGTTTTACTCAAATTAGGGTGGTGCAAAAATGAGTACACCCCACAACAAAAACTACTACATCTAGTACTTTGTATGGCCTCCATGATTTTTAATGACAGCACCAAGTCTTCTAGGCATGGAATGAACCAGTTGGCGACGTTTTGCAACATCAATCTTTTTCCATTCTTCAACAATGACCTCTTTTAGTGACTGGATGCTGGATGGAGAGTGATGCTCAACTTGTCTCTTCAGAATTCCCCATAGGTGTTCGATTGGGTTCAGATCAGGAGACGTACTTGGCCACCGAATCACTTTCACCCTGTTCTTCTTCAGAAATCCAACAGTGGCCTTAGATGTGTGTTTAGTCATGTTGGAAAAGTGCACAACGACCAAGGGCACAGAGTGATGGTAGCATCTTCTCTTTCAGTATAGAGCAATACATCTGTGAATTCATGATGCCATCAATGAAATGCAGCTCCCCGACACCAGCAGCACTCATGCAGCCCCACATAAGGACACTGCCACCACCATGTTTCACTGTAGGCACCATGCATTTTTCTTTGTATTCCTCACCTTTGCGACGCCATACAGTTTTGAAGCCATCAGTTCCAAAAACATTTATCTTGGTCTCATCACTCCAGAGTATAGAGTCCCAGTAGTCTTCATCTTTGTCAGCATGGGCCCTGGCAAACTCTAGGCGGGCTTTTTTGTGCCTGGGCTTTAGGAGAGGCTTCTTTCTTGGACGGCATCCATGCATGCCATTCCTCTGCAGTGTACGCCGTATTGTGTCACGGGAAATAGTCACCCCAGTTTGGCTTTCTACTTCTTTAGATAACTGCAGTGAACTTGCATGCCGATTTTCTTCAACCCTTCTCATCAGAAGGCGCTCCTGTCGAGGTGTTAACTTCCGTGGACGACCTGGACGTCTCTATGAGATGATTGCAGTTCCATCTTTCTTACATTTTTGTACCACTTTTGCTACAGTATTCTGACTGATAAGTACCGGTAAAGCTTTGCTGATCTTCTTGTAGCCTTCACCTTTGTGGTGTAAAGAAATTATTTTCTTTGGGGAATTCTGAAGAGACAAGTTGAGCATCACTCTCCATCCGGCATCCAGTCACTAAAAGAGGTCATTGTTGAAGAATGGAAAAAGATTGATGTTGCAAAATGTCGCCAACTTGTTCATTCCATGCCTAGAAGACTTGGTGCTGTCATTAAAAATCATGGAGGCCATACAAAGTACTAGATGTAGTAGTTTTTGTTGTGGGGTGTACTCATTTTTGCACCACCCTAATTTGAGTAAAACTGAAAAATGTGTAATCTAAGTTATATTATTAACCTTACTTTCACGTTATAAGTTAAACAGATGTTATATTAAACTTTGTCTTTTCAACATTTTGGAAATTGTTTGTGTTCACTGAGATATTGTTTAAAATGTTACTTTTCAAAGGGGGTGTACTTATTTACGCTGAGCACTGTATGTGGATCCAGGATTTTTTGTCTTTTCCCAGTGTAACGCAAAAAGTAGTGAACGGATTTTGATGAAATTTGGTGTACAGCTTTAGGATAGTTCTGTGTTCAACGATTGATTTTGTTGTTGATAATATGTGGCTTGGCGGAGGTATACAGTCTACAGAGTGCCCTTCTAGTTAGCATTTACTGTAACTAGCTAGCTAGTTAGTTAGCTTATCTAATGTTAGTCTGGAACAAAATTATAGTTTCTGTATTTTGACAGTTGGTTAATTTCTGTGAAACATTATATTTACAATCATAAAAACACACCCTGTGTCAAACGTGAGGGTGTTTACCAGCTGTTAGCTAGTTAACTGGCTAACTATTTACAGGTGACGGGGAAAATGAGTTTTTTTTTTTTTAGATTGTATATTTAATGTATATATAAAACTCTTTCTAGTAGTTTAATTTGCACTAAACAGTAATTAAGCCATATTTCTTGTACAATAATGTAATGCTTGAAAATGGTTTTAAAGTTCTGAGGTAATTTCGATTAGTTTGGTGGCTATTCGAAGAGGCTAGAGGGGGAGGGGAGGATAATGGCTATGTTGTGTTTTGCTGTGATTTTGTTTAGATTCAAGAGCTAAAAGCTACACAATCCATGGAGACACATTTGCAAGAGCTTTTGAGACACCTGTCAATAGGGGTGTTCACACGGCAACTTTTACTCCGGTGTAGCACCGGGGCTGCCCCGGTAGAGCGTTCACACGGTACAAAGTTATAGCGGTGTAGCCCCTGAAAGCTGCTTAAACCGGTGCAAATCTAACCCTGCTCGGGACGTGGTTTAAGAAATTTACTCCGGAGTAAATGCTAGTTTGCGGGGCAGCACCGATATAAAATGGGACGTCTGAACGCTACAGGGGTAGACTCGCTACGCGTGAGGAGAGTTGATTACATACGGGCATTGCATAATTTGCATCCTGGTATTTTGCGCTTCCAAAATGGCGAATATCAACAACAACAGAACTGCGTGTCTTCATCCACGTTGTTTTCCCGGCGCTTGGTGATGCCATGACAACCGGGAAAAGGAAGTACATTTTCACGCATGCGCATATTTCATTTCCGCATTATTACTATCGTATAGCACGGTCGCAAAAACTGCCGTGTGAACGCAAGTGGGGCTGCACCGGTGCTAACACGCTTCTCTCTAGTAAGCAGGGTCGTGACGTGTGAACGCTCCACAAAATTTACGCCGGTGTAAGATATATCGCAACAAAATACATCGGTGCAGCATCGATGCAAATATGTGCCGTGTGAACACCCCTATAGATTCCTGCTTCGTAAAATGACATGGAAGGGTGATGAAAAGATGTTTCTTTCTTTCTTTGACTAGATTAGATGATAATATTTTTGCTTGGTCATGTGATACCACCCGAACCCTTTAGTCCTGCCATCTATTCCTCTGTTATGTTAGCATGAGTAGATTTGGGAAAAACATAGTTTTCTTGCGACATGGCTGTTGATGGCCAAGACTCAGTACAGCATCAACAACAGGAAAGTTCTCCTCAGAGCCAGGACCATGTTTTGGCTGTGTTCGGAAGTATTATGTAATTTCTTGGTATCTCCAAAACCGTCTGTGTATGAATTGAAGGAGTCGAGCAAAGCCTGGCCTGTCAACAAAAATGCATCCTTTTTTGTTTTTACAGCATTTGAATATTTTTCCTGCGTCTGTCTGTCTAGAGTTCATTATATCCTTTTTTTTTCTTTTTACAGTTCGACCCTGTCTCTCTCACACTGATTCTTTTTTCCACCTTTTTTTTCTGCGTGTTCTCTTTGTTGCTTTCTTTATTGCTGTCCCAGTTGCTTGTGTCTCACGTTATCAGTCTCTTGTGATTTGAGTAGTGGGAGACAGGGGTCAGCGAACAGCAGGGTCAGGGTGTCCTCCTTCCTCCTGTCCACACCCTCCCTCCTATCTCTCTCTCTCGTTCTCTCTCTCTTACACTCTGTCTGTCTGCTCCCCATCTACCATCAACCATCACCCCATTCCAGCCTCCTGTTTTCCCTTTTCTCCTGATGCCCTTTCTTTCTCTCGCTCACTCTTTAATGTCTTACAGATGCTCTTTCTCGCTCTTTTCTCTTTCTCTGGCACCTTTTCTCATCCTCTCCCATTCATACACTCCATCCCTAAAAGGTGAATACCTCCCGGGGCCCGACACTGAGCCACATAAGTTATATGGTTTTGTTGACTTTTTGTTTACAGCTTTTCAGAGGCCTCAGGATTCTTGTAAACATTCCTTAATGGCCGCTGATGTAGTCACCTTTCCAACAACATCTACTAAAACCTCCGTGCTTCAGTTTCTGCGAAAGTTACTCACACACACAGTGGGGAAATACAGAGAAACAGAAATGCTGAATAGTGTTTGTTCATGCTTGTTTATAAGCTCTTGGGAAGAATTCAGCTTTGGGATCTTGATGATTGTTGTTCTAACGCAACGTGGCATCGAGTTCCCGCTATCGCAGAAGCCCTTCGGATAAAAACAGTTGCACAACACTTTGAACGGTCTGGTTTGAAACATTTTGACTTTCACAATGACATAAAGGGTTTGTTTAGTTACATTTTCATTGAAGGAAAACTCCACCCTGAGACATATGTCTTTACATGGTAGGATATACCGCAGCCACCGCACCTGGCAGGCATTAAGGCCTGCTCCTTCTGTGTGGTGGCTAGCATAGAAGTCGCTCCCCTCAGACGTCTTCAACTAAAAGCAGAGCTGCACGACGAAGACCTGTAGACTTCACAGGGTTTTCAAGTGGGCACCCCACCTCACCGGTGTTTCGTCAACAAGCCCACTACACCTCAGTTGGGCTTGACAGCAGAACCAGCGTCCTGGAACTGCTCCCTCTGTCATTCAGGAACCTGCCGTGCAACTCTGTCCCCCCTCTTCTCTGCCAGCCTGGCTTAGCCACTGGTCACTTCTCTTTAGCCACAGCCACCTGGATGCCTGTTCCGCCTGCTTTGAGATGCTGTTCACCAAGTTCTTACGGGTTACACCCCTAACCCCAAGCCGTCCTAGTGCTCTCCAAAGGGACTGCCCTGGGAACCCCCTGCAACCCACCTCCACTGGTAGGTTCCAGGTTCTCCACCCCCTCTGCTGGCTCTCTACAAGGAGGGGCTGGTACTTCCCCAGCTTGCGTTCGTGTGCCTCCTCAATCCTCTCCTCCCAGGGTACTGTTAGCTCTATCAAGGCCACCTGTTTTGTTGCATGGGACCAGAGCACGATATCTGGCCGGAAGCTGGTGACAGCAATCTCTTCAGGAAACCTGAGTTGCCTACCCAGGTCAACTCTCATTTCCCAGTCCTCTGCCGTGCCAAGAATACCTGCACACCTGTCCTCCCTGCCTGCCTTCTCCCCAGGCCTGAGAACGCTGATGAAGCAGGGCCCTTTGTTGTGGGCCTTGGTTCTTTTCTGCTTCCTCTCCTTCTCCAGGCCATCAGCCAGTTGCGCCAGCACTTTATCATGGCGCCACCTAAACCTTCCCTCGGTCAGGCTTGCTTTGCAGGATGACAAGATGTGCTCCAGGTTTGCTGGTCTCTTATACTGTGCGCAGAAGGGATCCTCTGTCAGCCTCCACCTTTGCAGGTTAGTTGGTGTTGGCAGCACATCATACACAGAACTCAGAAGGAACTTTAACCGATGCCCCTCCATGTTCCAAATGTCCTTCCAACTGAGGTATCTTCCCCGGACACTGTCCCACTGGGTCCAGCTGCCTTGCTGCTTCATTGCCACTGCCCTAGCTTGCTTGTTCTCTTCCTCCACAGCCCGGATCTCTTCTTGTACCATTCCCCTACGGTCCTTTGCCTTCGCCTTCTTCCAGCTTGCTCGGGTGATGACTCCAAGGCCCAACCTCCCCTGGGTCACAGTACCCAAGATGTCAGCATGTTGCAGTCGCTCCTCCGCTTCCCTCAGCGCTCCGCTAGCTCTCCACTTCCGACCTGTCTTCACAGTGATGTCTGCCTGTCGCACCGCCTGATCATCACTGTCGCGCAACATCATGACCAACCGGACCTTGGCTGCCTTAAATTCCTCCACGACAGATGTGAAGGAAAACTCCACCCTGAGACATACATGCATATTACATATATTTACAGTATACTGAAATATTTGTGATGTGATTTAGCAATTCTGGTGCTAATGTGTGGACTGGTGCTGTATTTATCACTTCAGGAACATTGAAAGAAAAAGAAAGCACAACTTTATTCATCACACACTTGTGAAATTTCCTCTCTGTATTTAACCCATCTGAAGCAGTGAACACACACACATACCCAGAGCAGTGGGCAGCCATGCTAACAGCGTCCAGGGAGCAGTTGGGAGTTAGGTGCCTCGCTCAAGGGCACCTCAGCCCAAGGCCGTCCCATATTAACCTAACCATATGTCTTTGGATTGTGGGGGAAACCGGAGCACCCAGAGGAAACCCACGCAGAAACGGGGAGAACATGCAAACTCCACACAGAAAGACCCTCGCCGGCTGCTGGGTTCAAACCCAGAACCTTCTTGCTGTGAGGTGACTGTGCTAACCACTACACCACCGCGCCGCCCACAGTGTTTGCTGTTAGTGCCTAAAACAAAACAGCTGATTTTTTTTTTCACTGCCGACTTTGCAGTGACAGTCAATGTCATATGAATGAAAAATCCAGTATAGGAGTAGTGGAGACAGCAAACATTAGATTCAAAGTTACAGAATGCAATGCAGCTATACAATGAAGTTGAATGGCTGATTGGTTAGCATGATTACCATGACGGTGTTGATGGTGGTATTAGCATAAAGGTCGAAGCTTTGGGATCTGATCTGTTTGAGTAGAGTAGAAAGATATGGAGGCGAGAGAGACGGACAGACTAAAACACTAAAGTGCTGCTGCATTGCTCTCTTTATGTAAAGATGAAATGAGCGCTAAATCCCACTGGTGCGACTCCCTGCTGGTAGTCAAACGCAATTGTGGGTAATGTAGGAAATTGTTAACCAAAGTGAAAATAGATGTCCGTGAAGGAAACGTAAAATAAACATGTCAACGAACAATTTCATTACAAAATAACTGAAAGTAAATAAAAATAAAATGTTAATTCATGTGCAAGTCGTTCAGGATGGGTTTATCTTTGAAGTTCTTAGTTAGCTTCTTGATTTTTTATTTTATTTTATTACATTTTAAACAGTGTGCACTTAGAAGAAGGAATTCTTAAAGCTGTACTGCCTTTCAGATTTATCAAGTGTAGGTCATAAAAAGAATTTTTTTCCCGACACCCAGTTATTTTTGCTTAGTGGACTGAAAGCTACTGAATTTGAATCACAGACTTCCAATTTTATTAGTTTAAAAAAAAAATAGAACAATTAATGACTTTAGGGCCACATGGCCTGAAATTCTCTGCTATTTTTTCCTGCTTCACCATGACCCAATACAAGATACTACGTCACGCATCACGTGGTGGGCTTTCCCTGTTCACGCAAGGTATTGTGGGATACAAATTTGAAACGTGAAAAATGGAGGACGTGAGTGTGCGAATGAAACATGAAAGACCGACTACAGTAACGGAAAGCAAGAAGAAAAGACAAGACGTTATGTTGCGAAGGAAAGGAAACGCAGGACCAAACTAATAAATATCGGCAGTCAGCGAGCACCTCGGTGTGATCAGCTGTTCGTTTAGCGACAGAATGATGATGTAACTGTCAGTGCACAGTACTACGGTAAACCTGTAGATGGCAGTAATGCAACACTCGATGCCAGCTGCCGTAAAACCCAACAGAAAACGGAAAAGAAGGTAAACATGTGCATGTGCACACAGACTTCCTCTGTTTGCTTGACTGCGCGAAGTGAGCGATTTCATGCACATTATTTGCAAGAGAATCTCCTCAAATTAAATAACTTCCCAGCCACAGAATGGCCTGTTTTGTTTTTCTTTTCTTTGAGATATTGCAGAAATAATCATATATCACAATGACCAAATTTCCAAGGGAGCTAAATTTCACCGATTTTATGAAATCGAAAGGCTGTATAGCTTTAAGGTTACATGATGCTGTTAAAAGGCCTTTATAAGACATCCCAAATACACTGGGCTCAATTGTTATGATGTACTCAAGTAACTCGGCTTGAAAAGTGTCATAACAAAAGCTTATATCAGTGAAAATCTCATCTCATTATCTCTAGCCGCTTTATCCTGTTCTACAGGGTCGCAGGCAAGCTGGAGCCTATCCCAGCTGACTACCATTTTCTATTCATTTTACAGCTTATGGTGGTAAATAAAAGTGTGACTTTTCATGGAAAACACAAAATTGTCTGGGTGACCCCAAACTTTTGAACGGTAGTGTATATAATTTGTTAATTATCATTCAAATTTTAAGTAAATTCTTTTATTTTGCATCTTGTAAAGATTTTATAAGGGAAATAAGGGTTTTGGAGGTTGGTTATACAGGTTTGTTTGACCAAAGGTTGATATGTATGTTAGTTGAGCGGTTCATAAAATAATATGGATTACTACAATTGTGGAATAGGGCTATTTACTGATTTTTTTTTTTTTAAATTTACTGTTTGATCTCAAACACATTAAGATGGCAAGAAATTGCACTAATTATCTTTTGACGAGACACGCTTGTTAATTGAAAAGCATTCCAGGTGACAACCTCATGAAGCTGGTTAAGATGATGCTAATAGTGTGTAAAGCGTCATGAAGGTGAAGAGTGGCTACTTTGAAGAATCTAAAAGATGAAACGTAATTTGTTTTTTTGTAACACTTTTTTTGTTTACCACATAATTCCCATCCATTTATTTTGTTCGCGGTCCGGTTTCCATCAAATCGTGCGCTCTGATTGGCTCACAAGCAGTCCGGAATCCTACGATCCGGACCCCGGTTACGGACCTTTGGCGACTTGTTCGTTCACAACAACAACAAACAGTAGCAATTTTTTTTGTCAACATTTATTTTCGCATTTCTCAGAATAATAGCATTAATTTTACAGCATGGATAGCGAAAGCGAGTTTTACTACCCTGATGAAGACGAAATAAAAGCAAGCATTTCAGGAGAAAGCCAAAAACCTGTAACTGCTGCTCACGCCAAGCAAATCCAGCAGTTTACTGAGGAGCAAAGGGCAGAAAATACAACAAAAAAGACGACCTACGACCTCAATGTCTTTGGGAAGTTCTGTCGAAACCTAAATGAAGGTCGAAAGGTGGAAGACATACCTGGCGACGAACGAAACTTGTTGCTGTGCAACTTTTTCATGTCCGCAACAAAGAAAAATGGCGATGTGTACGAGCCGTCCTCACTCACGTCTTTCCAGAGAAGTATCCTTTCGGGCGCTCTCGTTTTCTGTTAGAATGTGGTAAAGAAAAAAATAAATATATTATTTACCAGCTTAAGGTGCTTGAAAATACTGCCTTGAAAATACTGACCGAGGCCTCTGGGCCGAGGTCAGTATTTTCAAGGCCGAGGTCACGGTATTTCACGATACGGACCTCCCAGCTGGTAAATGTTTATATATGTGTCCCATGTGTTATTTTATAATTTTGATGTCTTTGTATTGTTCTCATCTCATTATCTCTAGCCGCTTTATCCTTCTACAGGGTCGCAGGCAAGCTGGAGCCTATCCCAGCTGACTACGGGCGAAAGGCGGGGTACACCCTGGACAAGTCCCCAGGTCATCACAGGGCTGACACATAGACACAGACAACCATTCACACTCACATTCACACCTACGCTCAATTTAGGCCGAATCCCATTTCACCCCTTGGACCAACCCCTTGGCCCTTCCCCTCCATTTTGCGCGTTCACGTGAAGGGGTAGGGGTATCCCAATCCCAGTTAACGCGGAGGGGTAGGGGAAGGGGTAGGGCTTCTGTACCCCTCCAAACGGAGATTTTCCTGGAGCTGACTCCGAACGAAGGGGTTTGAGTGATTTCCCACAATGCCATGCGGATTTCAGCGAGATTTCATGCGGATTTCAGAAAGATGGCGGTTCCCGCGGCGAAAGATTGTCATAAATGTATTTTCTCCATTATTTACGTGTTTTAAGTTGTTATCCAGAGGAAACACGCCGCTTGATTCGCTTTCGAGCTGAGAATGAGCAGCGATTTCTGAAATCCAAGCTGCTGCTAAAAAGCTTTGGGAGTGAGTATTGTTTTTGGTTGCTTTACTGCGTACGTTTTGTTCTGTTATTCTCGCTTTTATTGTTTACATGAGTGTTCTGACACCTCATTCTGTCGGATGTGGTGCACGAAGCGCCAAAGATATCCCATTCAGTGGTGTTAGTTAACAAATCACACCCTGCCAGCAGAGATCTCTGGCTCTGACTGTAGCGGCTGGTCGCAGCCAATGACGCATTTGGTCGCGTTTTGCTAACGTAAACGCTGACGGAGGTACGCGATGACGTATGCGATCGTTGAAGGGCTATCCCAATATGTAAGGGTTGAATTTCAAGCCCTATCCCTTGTAGCTCAGTTTCAAGGGGAAGGGGGAAGGGGGAGGGGTAGGGGTAGAAATTAGAATTGGGATTGGGCCTTAGAGTCACCAGTTAACCTAACCTGCATGTCTTTGGACTGTGGGGGAAACCGGAGCACCACGCGGACACGGGGAGAACATGCAAACTCCACACAGAAAGGCCCTCGCCGGCCACGGGGCTCGAACCCAGGACCTTCTTGCTGTGAGGCGACAGCGCTAACCACTACACCACCGTGCCGCCCCTGTATTGTTCTGCAATGTCGAAAATAATCAAAATACAGAAAAAAAAAAAACTATGAATGAGTAGAGTACGGGTGTACAAACTTTTGACCGGTACTGTATTGTTAATTTAATTTAATAAATAGTTGTGTGCGTGTTTGGTAAGTTTGAATCATGTTTAACTGCAATTCATGAAAGTGCTGCAGGCTTGCTTTAAGAGTCTCCAGAGGAAGTTGCTCTAGTTAAACACTTTTCACCATGCTGCCCTCTTTTCTTTAATTCACCAATTAAATGGCCTTCATATTTTAGCAGGCGAGGTTTGAGTGCTGCTCTAGTTTCCGGTGCTAGAATACCAGAATTATTCAAATAACTTGAACTTAACATGCAACGACTGGACGCCTATAGCATTATTTAACAGCTGTTAATGTTATAACGTTCACCTTGTTCTACTTTGATACATCGCCACTCGAAATCCCGGATCTATGAATTAATAAGAACATAAACGTACATGGCCATGACTATATTCTTGTGCATGCTGCCTCTCACTCGCTTAATTTAACAGCGATCCTGGGAGCTGTAACACTTCAAGAACTGTAGCCCTTTCTTTCTGTGATTTAAAGACACCCAAGTGGCACCATGAGGTCATTACTTCAGGACTTACCCCTAGCATTCTGGGTCATCGACCTCCACTTTCAGGCAGCATGCAGTCAAACAGTCTCATACATGTCAACCTTTGGTCAATCAAATCTGTATAACCAACCTCCAAAATCCGTATTATAAAATCCGTATAAGATGCAAATTAAAATAATTTACCTCAAATTTGAATGATAATTAACAATGATCTATCCCAGTTACTTTTTATTCAACATTAATAACAATAAACCTTCAGAATGAATACGAAGCTCCAATGTTCGACAAAAACACAAAGTGTTATCAGCGTAGTTACGAAGGAAATACTTCGTTGTTTGGAGACAGGTTTCACCGAGCGGCTATTACGCGCGAGACTTCGTATTAGCCACAAAGTCAGGAAAATCTGTTCGTAAAATTACGTTATAATGACCAAATACAATGAAAAGTATTTTTCCAGTCTCACCTGTGAAAGGTAATTCCACGTGATCTCGTTCGGACGGTAAACCTGTTGGTACAGTTAAACGCAGCACATGAATGAGGCATCTTTACTCTCGGCTACTGTCTAGAGCAGTGGTTCTCAAACTTTTTTCACCAGGTACCACCTCAGAAAATACTTGGCTCTCCAAGTACCACCATAATGACCAACATTAAAATACAGTAGCGTAGTAGGCCTAAGTATTCATTAAAAACAAGGCGGTGGTTTTATTTAACAAGTATATTTAATATTGTTGGCCACTGTAACATTACGCACAGTACTTTGAACAATAACACTGTGTTTAAATATAGGAAAATAAAACACTGTACTTAAATAATGAATCAAATAAAATTAATTGCACATAAAAGTTTAACACTCTGGCAGCTTTCTCTCCACACATGATACGTGTCATCTCTCTGGCTAATGGTAAACACAGCAGTTCCCCGATTGTGTGCGGCTTACCGGCTCTCGTGATCAGGAGGCTGGCACGATATGAAGCTTCCTGTGCTTTGGCTACGGGTGTACCATAGGACAGAATGGTGGACTTGGACTGCTTCAGTTCATCACGTTTTCGTAAAAAAAATCCATTGGTTTGTCCTTTAGTGCTGTGTGTTTGGTTGTAAGATGCCGTTTGAGATGCGACGGTTTCATGGACTCGTTGCTCAGAACGTCCCCGCATACAACACACTGCGGCCTGGGCAGCTCCTCTGTCCCGCTCCAAATGAATCCCAGTTTTATGTGTTTTTCGTCATACTTCCTCCTCACTGGTTTCTGCCGTTTGCTAGCAGTTCTGGGGCTGGTTTTGCCACTGTCGTTAGCATCCGCGCTCGGCTCACACACGTCCTCTTCAGTTCTCCCTCTCTCCTGATCCACGCTCCCATTCGCGGATTTAAGCCACGACGGTAATTTTGTCGTACTTGTCATAATTAGCAAAGCCACCTCCAACTTTTCCCATCACAGCCTAGTCTACCAATGGCGGATAACCGTCTATCAGCGGAACCGGCGGGAATGCGTACGTACGCTACGTATGGCTACCCAGAAGCACTTGCAAACTTTTTTAAATTATTAACTTAATTTGTATTTCCTTTCATTTTCTTGTCATCGGTTGATAAGATATTTTCATCCATTCGGATATTACGGATAGTATTTCACTTTTTTTTAATTTATATTTAATTAAGTGATTCTTTGGTGTACCACTAGAATGGAGCCCATGTACCACTAGTGGTACGCGTACCACAGTTTGAGAATCTCTGGTCTAGACGCTATACCAGAGACGGGTGAAGAATCTCCACTTTGCCACATCCAATATGGCGGCGAGGATGACGTATGATTCTACGCAGAAGGCGGCGTCTGTGTTTATATGTCTATGACTTCACGGTTGGCGGGATTCTCGCAATGCGGTGATCAAAAGTGGAACGAAGTCTCGCTACTACAAGATAACGCACGATTTCATAAGACTCTTTACTGGCTGTCTGTGGTGTACAGTACGTTTGTAAATGTTATGCGCTCTTTTATCATCGTGGGAATTGATTATAGCTCTAAATAAATATTGAAGTTTTTTTAAAGAATCCGTATAACTTTATTTATACGCCCGTATACTACGTTTATTGAATCAAATCCGTATAAAATACAGACATTCCGTATAGGTTGACATGTATGCAGTCTCTATTAATTTTCTTCAGGAATGTATTACTTGGTTTGGAAATCGTATTTAGAGCCTATGGATGTATTCTTTGGTCTGAAAACCGTTTAAAACCACAATAGCAAATTCACTGGCGATGGGAATTTTCCTGCTGTTTATTCTGTAGAGAGTGTACATTAGCGAATGGCCTGTCCTTCACAGTGTTACTTTGATTTTCAGCCCTCAAATTTCAGTTCAAATATCGCTCGAGGACAGTGTTTCCTCTCTGTTCCAGAATGCCGACAAAGACAGGCATTCTGACTCTCGAGCCATGCCGCTCCAGAATGTTCCGGGTGACCTCAGGCTCATGGAGCAGAAAGACATTTTTGTTCTTGTTCGGAGAGACAAAGGGAGAGACTGGGAACTGGATGGATGGAGGGATAGAGATGCGAAGAGATGAGTGCTGGCATGGAGGGAGGGAGTAAAGACCAGGGTGATGGAAGGATTGCAAAGTGGAAGAGTGAGACAGATACTTATAGCGATTATGTCTTTCCAGTTATAATGTAATGGTTTAAGAGTCAAAGTCACTTTCACGCCAGAATCTGGTCTTCCCAGGCAGTCTCCTGTCCCAGTACTAACCAACTCTTTAAGCCGTATGGGTGCGGCACCGATCTCCATTTCGATAGCCCTCGGCCTCTCACCTACTGAATACAGCTAGGGTTACAGTGGGGGGGCGGGTCCTCTGGTAATCGCCAGAGTTTGACTTCCCCACTCGCATCTGTATTGCAGCGTGCCTTGCCAGACGGTAGTAGGTACCATTTTTTGATGGTCTTTGGTATGACCCAACAGCGAATAGAACTCGCGATCTCCCCGTCAAGAGGCGGACACGCTAACCACTAGGCCAACTCGCTGTAATGGTTTAAGAATACAGTGCAGTAACTTAAAGGAGAACTGAAGGCAATTTTTTTATGATCAAAATTCTATTTATCTCATTTTATTAAATATAGGAACGCATTTTAAATAGCTATTTTGTCACTGCTATAGCAAGTTATGAGCATTTGAAATATGCTATGTACTGTAATAGATCAGTCCATATGTCAAAGCAACGGCCGTAAGCGAGATTCGTCGAGGCCTGTGCGAGACATCGTAGGACGGAAGTAAAACGTACAGCGGAAATCAAAGTGACCGACATCTTCCAACGTTGTCAAAAGACGCGCGCGCCCTCTTTCGAATGCTGACGTAATCAAGCCGGAAGTTTTGTTTGTGTTGATAGCAGTCAGGAAAGTTTGACAAAAGTAGGCAGTAATCGTCATTTAAACTCGTTTTTGTGCAATATTTCGTTTGGAAAACAGTTTTCAAAATGGCGGCACTGACACCTGGCTGACACTTGACGTTTCGAAGTCTCGCACAAGTCTCGTGAAGATCGCGCAGATAAGCGATGCCTGCAGTGGACCGAACGAACTAACATGTTCAACATGACTAAAAACCGAATAGGCTGATAAGTCTCATCTCATTATCTCTAGCCGCTTTATCCTGTTCTACAGGGTCGCAGGCAAGCTGGAGCCTATCCCAGCTGACTACGGGCGAAAGGCGGGGTACACCCTGGACAAGTCGCCAGGTCATCACAGGGCTGACACATAGACACAGACAACCATTCACACTCACATTCACACCTACGCTCAATTTAGAGTCACCAGTTAACCTAACCTGCATGTCTTTGGACTGTGGGGGAAACCGGAGCACCCGGAGGAAACCCACGCGGACATGGGGAGAACATGCAAACTCCACACAGAAAGGCCCTCGCCGGACCCGGGGTTCGAACCCAGGACCTTCTTGCTGTGAGGCGACAGCGCTAACCACTACACCACCGTGCCGCCATAGGCTGATAAGTATAATATTTAATTGCAATTAAATATTATACTGCCACTTCTCACTGGAGCTTTTTTTATTTTATTTTCTCTCCTTTTTTTATTTTAATTTTTTTTCTTTTTTCTGTGTGTGTTTGTTTGAGTGTTTTGTCCGCCGGTTGTGGTGTAGCTCCGGACCCAGTTTTGGGCGTCGGTTCCCTCCAGGCCTTGGTTCGCTGTGGGTGATGCCTGTGCTCCCAGCTGTGGACTGCAGTGAGCTCGTTGCTCGTTTTAACATCGTGGTTGTCCAGCGCTCTGTGCTTTAATGCTTGGCGTGATGTTCCGAGCGATGTTGCTCGGTGGCGTCGCAGCAGCTGTGCAGGCGGTTTGGGACACACCAGCGCTCTGCGTGGTGGTGCTTCTGTGCTTGCTTTGTGAATCCATGGCGTGGTGTTCGAGCGATGTTGCTGGCGGCGTCACGGCGGCTGTGCTGGAGATGTGGGACTTGTTTTCGTGTGCCTTTTGGTGGGACTGTGGCTGCTACACCACTGGAATGACATCCTGACCTCTATTTGGTGGACTTTTTTCTGCCCATTATTGTAAAGCGACCTTGGGTTTTGAGAAAGGCGCTATATAAATTGAACATATTATTATGTTATTATTAATATTATTATTAATTAGTTGCCAATATGAGTCACGGTATAAGGTTACGAAAACCAAAAACGTAATTGAATAACACGTTAATTAAGAAATAAAGCAAGTTTAAAAATGACATCAGTTCTCCTTTAAGTGTATAGTGTAATGACATAAGTGTAGTGCAGTGGCTTAAAGGGACAGATCATGAAAGACTCACTTTTTCAGTGCTTGTGCATATACGTTTGGGTATCTGGAGCCCAACAACCCAGAAACTCTGAAATAAGACACCCAGTCAGTTTCCTTCGAGCTGCCCATTTCAGAAAACATGAGCTTCAACAAGACGTTCAGATTTGTCTCCCCTTTCTATGTCACAAGCAGAGCTCATGAGAATTATGCCGCCCCCTCATTTGAATATCTCCATTTATGACTTGAGAACTGCCTTTGTGAATGATTATTCATGAGGAAAACGCTACCTGATTGGCTGGCAGAAGAGGGGGTGGGATGAGCAGTGGCTCATCATTTAAAGGAACAGGCAATCAATCAAATCGGCCGTTTTGAACAGGGCTGTTTAGACAGATGCCCCTTTTCCACCAAAGCAGTTCCAGGGCTGGTTCGGGGCCAGTGCTTAGTTTGGAACCGGGTTTTCTGTTTCCACTGACAAAGAACTGGCTCTGGGGCCAGAAAAACCGGTTCCAGGCTAGCACCAACTCTCTGCTGGGCCAGAGGAAAGAACTGCTTACGTCAGCGGGGGGGCGAAGTTGTTAAGACCAACAACAATAACAAGACCGCGAAAGATCGCCATTTTTAAGCGACGAGAAGCAGCAGCTGTACAAACGCGAAGTCATCCATTATTATTATTGTTGTTGTTGCTGCTGCTGCTGCTTCTTCCGTGCTGTTTTTCCTTCGATATTTGCGCCAAGGTTTATGCAAACGTAGCGATGTAACTGATGTATACAATGACGTAACTGACATATACAGCGACGTAATGACATGGCTTCCCTTAGCACCGCGAGCTATGGAAAAGCAAACTGGTTCTCAGCTGGCTCGCAAGTTGAACGAGTTGTGAACCAGCACCGGCCCCGAACCAGCCCTGGAACTGATTTGGTGGAAAAGGGGTAAGAGTGAGAAGGGACCTGTGGTGTTTTATCCTTGTGGTATTTTGATCAAAGTATGTCAGACATTTCATTAAGACCTCAGGGAACTGTGTCAACTTGTGGAAAAGAGGTATAATATGTCACCTTTAAGAGTATAGTGCAAGAGTATAAGGCAGTTACAAATGTCTATAGCAAAACGGCTTAAGAGTATAGTGCAATAAATGAAGAGTATAGAGAATTGAGCAGTCAGGGTTAATGTCGGCACATGTTTATTGAGCTATGTTAATACACAAGTCAATGGAAATACCTCGCAGAGAGAGAATTGAAAAGGTGTGTCGTCTGAATTATCTGTTATATTGAATGATTTTTCTATCCTGAGATTTAAATTAATTTCAGTCACTTTAGTGCAGACCCTTGTGGTGGTGCTCAGTTAACCCTCTGGGGTCGAGAGCTTGGCCGGTGAAGCTCGGCAGGTTTAGAAGGAGTAGGTCATGTATTTAGATAAATATCTTCGAGTTTTTCATCATACAAGCATGATAAACATATTAACAGAAACGTTATACTTTACACTTTCCTATGTGCCCACTGCCAAATAATATTCTAGTTTTTAAATTAGATGAAACATAAAATGTGTCACCTTACTCAGGCCCTGTCCACACGGCAACAGATTCAGGTGACTCCGATACAATTGTTTATCGTTTAGGCCTGGCGTCCACACGAACGCAATCTTTTTGAGAACGGGTTCCAGAGTGGAAAGATCTGGCAACGTTGCCGTTGCGAAGTCGTCTGGATGAGTAGAACGGATTTGTTTACGATGACGTCACAACCACATGACTGTGAGTGCTTCACGCTGGGTAGAAGTGTAACGAACTCGATGCGAGTTATCAACAAATCCTATAACTTGGTTCATGAAACGCGCTTACAAAATATTTTCACTGTGAATATTTATTGTGTAATGGTGCAAAGTGAGAGAGAGAGAGAGAGAGAGAGAGACTCTGCCCTTAGGGCAGAGTCAATCCCACCAGCAAAAATAGGGAAAAAAAGGAGCGATCTCACCTCTTCAGATGTTGCTTTAAGTCCTACAATACATTCCTCAAAAAGGGCGTAGAGGAGCAAATTAATCCATCAACGTGTAGCATTCAATTTATTCCGGACCATTAAAGACGCCGCCTTCCGCGTAGAATCATACGTCATCCTCGCCGCCATATTGGATAGGTCAAAGCGGAGAATAAAGATTAGCTGCATTTAACTGTACCAACAGGTTTGCCGTCCAAACGAGATTGCATGGGATTACCTTTCACAGGTGAGACTGGAAAAATACTTTTCATTGTATTTGGTCATTATAACGTAATTTTACGAACAGATTTTCCTGACTTTGTGGCTAATATGAAGTCTCGCGCATAATAGTTTATGCGCATGCATCCTTGCTTCTTCTATTGTTCTGGTGTCTCCGAAGGGACCGTCTTACAGCGCCCCTAGAGGTGTGGCATGTGTATTGCATCGTTTTCAGCAAGCGTTGCGTTGCCATATGGACCTGATATTTTACTGATCGTTGCCCATTTGGACGCGATATATTTTTAAATAAAATCTCGTTGCCATTGTCGTGTGGATGTAGCCTCAGTCACACCAGAGTGTGTGCACTTGCACATTCATAACAGACTATTCACATGGTAACGGTATGATGATCACTTTCACTCTTTCAGTTTCGATTGGTTTCTCTTTCGGGCCGGGAATGTCCACTGTAAACAGGATAAAATCTGTCAGACATAGTTTAGACTATTTGGAGGTAAAACCTGTTGCGAGATGGCATGCGGATTTTATGCACTTCAGATGATTCAGGACAGCGAATCAATTCATGATTCAGAACAGCGATTCAATTCAATCTTGAGAACTGCGACACTGATGATGAGCAGTGCCCTTTATTTATTTTTTAACACTTTGACTCGATCCAGCCAAAGATCAGCTCGAGTAAGTGAAACTGTTTCTACCATTTCTTCTATTTCTGATGAGCAGATCGGTTGATACGCATGCGTGAGCAATTTTTCCAGAGTTAAAAGTATTTTCCTCAAAAATAGTTAATTTTGCTCGATTTTGAGTTTAGAAAGTAAAAGTTGGAGTGGGAGCAAAATTACAGAGTAATTGTGTAACTGAGCAACAGGGTTGGTTGTGGCTCTGAACGGAGTAAAATAGTACAAGAGTTAATTTCAAGACACACTGAATAAAGTCAAATACCAGATAAATGAAGCTGTTGTAAAAAGAAGTTTTTGAACCGTGTTGGAATGTGTGGAAAAACCTGATCTTACCCATTGGGACTTGGCCTGATGGGATTAAGAATTGGCAGTGGAAGGGGTTTTCACTCTTCTCATTGAGAGGCTGTCCACACGGCAACAGATTCAGGTGAATCTGATAAAATCGTTTATCGTTTCGGCCTGGCGTCCACACGGCACCAGCGTTTTGGGTGCCCCAAAACGACATTTTTTGAGAACGGGTTCCAGAGTGGAAAAATCTGGCAACGGCGCCGTTGCGAAGTCGTCTGGATGAGTAGAACGGATTTGTTTACGATGACGTCACAACCACATGACTAGAACAAGCAGCACTCTCGCTGTTTTGTATGAACCACTGCATTGCATTCACTTTTGTATACAGCTTTTCTTTTAAATAAACAAGTAACTGAACCATTTCTTGAATTTCTTTTTTTTTATTGGATAAGACTGCTTTTCAAAATGTTCACACACAATATAAAAAGTTATATAAATTATATAAAAATGCTTTTCAAAATGTTCACACACAATAAGAAAATTAAGTTATATAAAACTATGCACACTAATAAAACTAATTTGTACACACAGAAGGCACAATTTCCTCGCGTAGTCGCAGCCATCATCTTCTTGTTGTTGTGTGCTTGTTCCTGTGAGTGCTTCACGCCGGGTAGAAGAAGGGGTTTATGCGCATGCGTCCTACTTCTTCTATTGTTCTGGTGTCTCCGATGGGACCGTCTTACAGTGCACGTAGAGGTGTGGCATGTGTATTGCATCGTTTTCAGCAAGTGTTGCGTTGCCATATGTACCTGATATTTTACTGATCCGTTGCCCATGTGGACGTGATATTTTTTTTAATAAAATCTCGTTGCCGTTGTCGTGTGGATGTAGCCTGAATGGAATGGAATTTTTTTACCGTTCTCATTGAATACCCCTCCCACTGCCAACCCTTTATCCCAAAACAGTAGGACATAAATCTTTTTGATGGCCAGTTAATTGTCCAAATCAATGGAGCAGATTTAAGTTTTTGTGCTTGATCCATTCCTAAGACTGAACAGAATCACCTCAACTGACCAAAAGGGTTTGTTACAATGGGTAAGGTCATGTTTTTTTCACACATTCCAACACAGTTCTAAAACTGCTTTTTACAACATCTTCATTTATCTGTTTTTTTTTTTCTCGTGTACAATCATGACATACAGACTACTTAGACTACGTTCAGACTGCACCCTGAAACGACCCATATCCGATTTTTTTGCCCATATGCGACCTGTATCCGATTTGTTACTGACAATCTGAACGACACAGATCCGATTTTTTTCACATGCGACCCAGGCCGCTTGGATATGTGGTCCTAAATCCGATGCATATCCGTTATTTTCACATGCGACTGCAGTCTGACCGGACAGGTCGCATTCATGCGACCTACACATCATCAACAAGAGACAAACGTCACTATTCTGCGTTGGCTAATCCCGCCTCTTTGGTGGAAAACAACAACAACATTTGTACAGTTTTCAGAATTTAAATAGACTTTTATAGAATTGATCAAGCTAATGGTGGATTTGGTAGGGACCTGGATGTTGATCTGTTAGCCTGATTAAATAAAACAGTTTCTATAACTGATTTATAACTTAAACCATCCTGTATTACAAGACTATAAGATTGTTCTGGAAATTTCCAGTAATTTGACACCTTCGGTCTCATTAGTCTGCTGCCCACATTAATCAGATTATTGTGTGAGTTCCGTCGCTGCCACAAAAACCACATCGCCAGGTCTCGCCTCATCTCCATGCTTTACTTGCAAACTTGAAGAGTGCGCTTTTTTTTTTTTACGTATTACGTAGATGTGCTTATTACGTGTCAATTTGCGCATGCGGGACACTTTTGGGTCGTTTTCCGTTCATATTGGAGATCGCAAACAAGTCTCATATAATTGGCAATGTGAACGGCCTAACAAAAAAATCGGATTTCACAACAAATCGGATATGGGTCGTTTCAGGTTGCAGTCTGAACGTAGTGAGAGATATTATTGTAGCTGAACTTGTGCTGAATACAAAAAAAGTCATATGATTTTGAAAATACTGCTTAGATTTGTTGAAATCGACAATTACATCAGAGCATGCCAAAATCATTCGAGTGCCAGAAAATACCTTCAAACCCCAGAGGGTTAATTAATAGTGTATTTTTCCCCTTTTGGATGAATGTTATGTATTATCAGTCATAAGAGTTTTAATTACATTCATATTTGAGATTTTCACACATCTGTTTTGCTGGGCGGCACGGTGGTGTAGTGGTTAGCGCTGTCGCCTCACAGCAAGAAGGTCCGGGTTCGAGCCCCGTGGCCGGCGAGGGCCTTTCTGTGTGGAGTTTGCATGTTCTCCCCGTGTCCGCGTGGGTTTCCTCCGGGTGCTCCGGTTTCCCCCACAGTCCAAAGACATGCAGGTTAGGTTAACTAGTGACTCTAAATTGACCGTAGGTGTGAATGTGAGTGTGAATGGTTGTCTGTGTCTATGTGTCAGCCCTGTGATGATCTGCCGACTTGTCCAGGGTGTACCCCGCCTTTCGCCCGTAGTCAGCTGGGATAGGCTCCAGCTTGCCTGCGACCCTGTAGAACAGGATAAAGCGGCTACAGATAATGAGATGAGATGAGACACGTCTGTTTTTTTTTTTTTCTGGGTGTTTGTTGACATTATTTAGTCCGCTAATTATCTTCTAGGATTCTGATTTTACCTCTTTGTGCTCGTCTGCATTCTCTGCTTCCATTTTTATATTTTACAGACTTTCAGTGTTACACACACTCAAACTGCTCATACCTTAACAGCTGAGGAGCCAAAACCAATTCATTAACGTATTAAGCAGTGAGCGTTTAGTAGATCCTCCCTCCATCCTCTGGAGAAAAGCAGTGAGACAGAGAGAAGGGGAGGGAGCAAATAGAGAGGAACAGGGTATGGGGGAGACAGAGACTGGCTCTGTTTGGGTCACATGATGAGCTGATGTCTGTCTGTTGTATGGCATCAGCAGCTCGTCCTCCAGCCCTCAAGATCAAATACATGCACGCTCGCCACCGTGCCACACATCGCATTCTCGCTAATGCTTGTGTGCGTACGTGTGTGTAAGCGCGCGAATGTTGTCAGCAAGGACTTCAGTTGCAGCTGGAAGATATACAGCCAGAGCTCTAATCATGTCTTTCTGCTGTTTCTTCTTTTTCAGGGACTATGGCACCAAGCGCAAATCAGGTAAGGCAGAGAATTTGACACCATCACTCTGAAACCTGTTGCACTGACCTGCAGTACAGACCAGTGTACGCTAACATCATATCTTGCTCAGCATCTTTCACATACCGTGCATGCTCACTCACTGAATGACTTGCAGTTTTGTCGGATTAAAATGCAACACAGCGTCGAGGCAAAGTCTTGACTCGATGTGATGAGGAACTCTGAAATTACTTTGTTACACACAAAAAAACCAAAACCCACACTATTTCCAAGAGTGACAAGATTTTTTTCGTCAATTTCTTGCACCAGCAGTCAGGTTTTGAAGGTTAGGCAACACGTGTACGGGTACATGCGTTTAGGGGGCGTGGCGTTGCAAGGAACATTGAAGGAAAGACTATTTGTATGCGTTTTAAATAACAACAAAAAAGAACCGACAGTTGTTAAAGATGCCATTACCTACACCGACTTTGTTGGAGGACATTATGTTTACGCCTCTGTTTGTTTCTTAGGCCCACTTTACACGGGGACGGTCTGAAACAAAAACGCAAAAGTCCGTTTTCGTTCTGACTTTTTTCCGACCGTTTTCAAGGAGGAAATCTGCGTCTATACGGTGACGCATAAACGTGTGGAACTCAATTGGATGTGCATGCCAGGCGGCTAGGTGGTGCTGTGAAAGACCTCCGCTATGTCTGCACGCATGCGTGACGTCTTCCGTCTTGTCTGATCTGCACATCTGCGCCGCGAAAACTTTGACTACTCTGGCTATGGTAAGTAAGAAAGTAAGTAAAAAAGTAAGAGCATGCTATACCCGCCTCTGTTCATTAACGGTATATGTGCAGATTCGGTATAGATGTTCGAAGGACTCCTGGACGTTTATTAAAGCTGCCAGAGCAGCTTGAAGGTCCGTTGGATCGATGTAATCAGACATGCTCTTACTTTTTTACTTACTTTCTTACTTCCCGGGCTGGCATGTACAGTATATGACATATGTATGACGTAAACGCGTACCCGACGTGAGCAGATCCGAGCAGAGTTTGGCGTATTGGGTAGTTTAGACGGATATGCAACGGGGGCTGTTTTTAACTTATCCACTCTGGAAGGCGTTTTCAATTTTTTCCGTTTTTCAGCCTCGGAAACGCCGTCCCCGTGTAGACGAAAGGCACTTCCGATAAAATATTTAGTCGTTTTTACCCGACAGCGTCCTCGTGTAAACGGGCCCTTACTCGCGAAAATCTGAGGTTTTTGCAAGTATGTTGATCTGTCCGTTTGTTTGTTGGTGCTCTAGCGTCATCGTTTCTTGACCAGTCTTCACCAAAATGCACAGGACAACTCACTAGGGTCACACGAAGACATCATTAGTTTTTGGTGGGTCAAGGTCACTAAGGTCAAATTCTGTAAAAACACCTAATCGGCTGTAACGTCCATTTCTTTTGCCCCTTTTCCACCAAAGCAGTTCCAGGGCTGGTTCGGGGCCAGTGCTTAGTTTGGAACCGGGTTTTCTGTTTCCACTGACAAAGAACTGGCTCTGGGGCCAGAAAAACCGGTTCCAGGCTAGCACCAACTCTCTGCTGGGCCAGAGGAAAGAACCGCTTACGTCAGCGGGGGGCGGAGTTGTTAAGACCAACAACAATAACAAGACCGCGAAAGATCGTCATTTTTAAGCGACGAGAAGCAGCAGCTGTACAAACGTGAAGTCATCCATTATTATTATTGTTGTTGCTGCTGCTGCTTCCATGTTGTTTTCGCTTCGATATTCGCGCCAAGGTTTATGCAAATGTAGCGACATAACTGACATATACAGCGACGTAATGACGTGGCTTCCCTTAGCACCACGAGCTATGGAAAAGCAAACTGGTTCTCAGCTGGCTCGCAAGTTGAACGAGTTGTGAACCAGCACCGGCCCTGGACCAGCCCTGGAACTGATTTGGTGGAAAAGGGGTATCTGTGATTTTTGCAAGTATCGTACTCTGCACAACTTTTTGTTTGTCTGTCTGTTCCCACGATAACTCAAAAAATAGTGAACGGATTTTGGTGAGATTTTGAAGAAAGGTGAATCATGGGTGAGGAATAATTGATTAGATTTTGATGCAAATCCAGATATATATGTTGATCCAGTATCCAGATATATACAGTATGTGGATCCAGGATTTCTTTGCCTGTTTCCAATCTAACTCAAAAAGTATTGAACGGATTTTGATGAAATTTTGAGGAAAGGTGGTCCATGGGCCAAGGAACAGTTGATTAGATTTTGATGCAAATCTGGATATGTGGCTTAGCGGAGGTGTGGACTCTACCAAGTGCCCTTCTAGTTTCGCCTCTGTTTGTTTGCTTGTTTGTCTGTTCCCAATGTAACTCAAAAAATAGTGATCAGATTTTGATGAAATTTTGAAGAAAGGTGAGCCATGAGCCAAGGAACAATTGATTAGATTTTGATGCAAATCTGGATATGTGACATGGCGGCTGTATGCATTCTACGCTTTCAGTTTAAAGGTGCGGTCAGTAATTTTTAATTTACAACCCTGATTCCAAAAAAGTTGGGACAAAGTACAAATTGTAAATAAAAACGGAATGCAATGATGTGGAAGTTTCAAAATTCCATATTTTATTCAGAATAGAACATAGATGACAAATCAAATGTTTAAACTGAGAAAATGTATCATTTAAAGAGAAAAATTAGGTGATTTTTAAATTTCATGACAACAACACATCTCAAAAAAGTTGGGACAAGGCCATGTTTACCACTGTGAGACATCCCCTTTTCTCTTTACAACAGTCTGTAAACGTCTGGGGACTGAGGAGACAAGTTGCTCAAGTTTAGGGATAGGAATGTTAACCCATTCTTGTCTAATGTAGGATTCTAGTTGCTCAACTGTCTTAGGTCTTTTTTGTCGCATCTTCCATTTTATGCAGTATGTGGTTTGGCATTGTCATGTTGGAAAATGCAAGGTCTTCCCTGAAAGAGACGTCGTCTGGATGGGAGCATATGTTGCTCTAGAACCTGGATATACCTTTCAGCATTGATGGTGTCTTTCCAGATGTGTAAGCTGCCCATGCCACACGCACTAATGCAACCCCATACCATCAGAGATGCAGGCTTCTGAACTGAGCGCTGATAACAACTTGGGTCATCCTTCTCCTCTTTAGTCCGAATGGCACGGCGTCCCTGATTTCCATAAAGAACTTCAAATTTTGATTCGTCTGACCACAGAACAGTTTTCCGCTTTGCCACAGTCCATTTTAAATGAGCCTTGGCCCAGAGAAGACGTCTGCGCTTCTGGATCATGTTTAGATACGGCTTCTTCTTTGAACTATAGAGTTTTAGCTGGCAACGGCGGATGGCACGGTGAACTGTGTTCACAGATAATGTTCTCTGGAAATATTCCTGAGCCCATTTTGTGATTTCCAATACAGAAGCATGCCTGTATGTGATGCAGTGCCGTCTAAGGGCCCGAAGATCACGGGCACCCAGTATGGTTTTCCGGCCTTGACCCTTACACACAGAGATTCTTCCAGATTCTCTGAATCTTTTGATGATATTATGCACTGTAGATGATGATATGTTCAAACTCTTTGCAATTTTACACCGTCGAACTCCTTTCTGATATTGCTCCACTATTTGTCGGCGCAGAATTAGGGGGATTGGTGATCCTCTTCCCATCTTTACTTCTGAGAGCCGCTGCCACTCCAAGATGCTCTTTTTATACCCAGTCATGTTAATGACCTATTGCCAATTGACCTAATGAGTTGCAATTTGGTCCTCCAGCTGTTCCTTTTTTGTCCCTTTAACTTTTCCAGCCTCTTATTGCCCCTGTCCCAACTTTTTTGAGATGTGTTGCTGTCATGAAATTTCAAATGAGCCAATATTTGGCATGAAATTTCAAAATGTCTCACTTTCGACATTTGATATGTTGTCTGTGTTCTATTGTGAATACAATATCAGTTTTTGAGATTTGTAAATTATTGCATTCCGTTTTTATTTACAATTTGTACTTTGTCCCAACTTTTTTGGAATCGGGGTTGTATGAAAAGCCTTTTATTTGTGAAAAGTTTGCTACACATTTTGCCAGCTGTTAATAAAACACTCTTTGAACTGTACCTTACATAAAGCCTTTCTAAAACATTTATAAGCCTTGCACAAACTTGAAGCGACATAAAATTTATGCGATTTTTGTCGTCATGAAATAGATGAAAAATCCTTAATTATCATAATGGGTAACGTAAGACTGTTACTGTAAATGTTTATCTTTATCTTGAAAGATAGTTTGTTTTCACTAATAGCACATTCTTGACACATTGATAAAGCTGTAGAAAGACTACTGTACATCATGCTCCTTAACACAGTGGTGAACAAAACAAGCAGATTTCGTGTCCAGGCTGTAAGTTGCCTGGTAGAGTACGATCAACAACAAATAAGGGGAGGGGGGGGACAAACAAACCCTGATTCTTGTTGACTTTCCAGATGTTTTGTGTAGCAAAATTTGAACTTGATGCATTTCACAGTGGTGTGATGCACCTTGCTGATTTTTTATTTTTTTTTTGTCATGGGCATAAACATGATGTGTTAGAGGATAACAGTCATATACGTGCTCATTTCCCACAGTCTGTAATAATAGGCATAACTAGCTCATCATATGTTATGTTACATAAGATCCCCATTTTTAACCGAGTGAATTCGGATTATGGGATATCAAAACATGGGACTGGGCAGCACACTGGTTCTTTTACTTGCCTTTGTGGAGCAGGAAGTGAATTTATAAAAAGTACTTTATGTGCTGTTAGTAAAGACCAAATACAGTGGTGCTTGAAAGTTTGTGAACCCTATAGAATTTTCTATATTTCTGCATAAATATGACCTAAAACATCATCAGATTTTCACACAAGTCCTAAAAGTAGATAAAGAGAATCCAGTTAGACAAATGAGACAAAAATATTATACTTGGTCGTTTATTTATTGAGGAAAATGATCCAATATTACAGATCTGTGAGTGGCAAAAGTATGTGAACTTCTAGGATTAGCAGTTAATATGAAGGTGAAATTAGAGTCAGGTGTTTTCAATCAATGGGATGACGATCAGGTGTGAGTGGGCACCCTGTTTTATTTAAAGAACAGGGATCTATCAAAGTCTGATCTTCACAACACATGTTTGTGGAAGTGTATCATGGCATGAACAAAGGAGATTTCTGAGGACCTCAGAAAAAGCATTGTTGATGCTCATCAGGCTGGAAAAGGTTACAAAAGCATCTCTAAAGAGTTTGGACTCCACCAATCCACAGTCAGACAGATTGTGTACAAATGGAGGAAATTCAAGACCATTGTTACCCTCCCCAGGAGTGGTCGACCAACAAAGATCACTCCAAGAGCAAGGCGTGTAACAGTCAACAAGGTCACAAAGGACCCCAGAGTAACTTCTAAGCAACTGAAGGCCTCTCTCACATTGGCTAATGTTAATGTTCATGAGTCCATCATCAGGAGAACACTGAACAACAATGGTGTGCGTGGCAGGGTTACAAGGAGAAAGCCACTGCTCTCCAAAAAGAACATTGCTGCTCGTCTGCAGTTTGCTAAAGATCACGTAGACAAGCCAGAAGGCGATTGGAAAAATGTTTTGTGGCTGGATGAGACCAAAATAGAACTTTTTGGTTTAAAGGAGAAGCATTATGTTTGGAGAAAGGAAAACACTGCATTCGAGCATAAGATCCTTATTCCATCTGTGAAACATGGTGGTGGTAGTATCATGGTTTGGGCTTGTTTTGCTGCATCTGGGCCAGGACGGCTTGCCATCATTGATGGAACAATGAATTCTGAATTATACCAGCGAATTCTAAAGGAAAATGTCAGGACATCTGTCCATGAACTGAATCTCAAGAGAAGGTGGGTCATGCAGCAAGACAACGACCCTAAGCACACAAGTCGTTCTACCAAAGAATGGTTAAAGAAGAATAAAGTTAATGTTTTGGAATGGCCAAGTCAAAGTCCTGACCTTAATCCAATGGAAATGTTGTGGAAGGACCTGAAGCGAGCAGTTCATGTGAGGAAACCCACCAACATCCCAGAGTTGAAGCTGTTCTGTACAGAGGAATGGACTAAAATTCCTCCGAGCCAGTGTGCAGGACTGATCAACAGTTACCGGAAATGTTTAGTTGCAGTTATTGCTGCACAAGGGGGTCACACCAGATACTGAAAGCAAAGGTTCACATACTTTTGCCACTCACAGATATTTAATATTGGATCATTTTCCTCAATAAATAAATGACCAAGTATAATATTTTTTGTCTCATTTGTTTAACTGGGTTCTCTTTATCTACTTTTAGGACTTGTGTGAAAATCTGATGATGTTTTAGGTCATATTTATGCAGAAATATAGAAAATTCTAAAGGGTTCACAAACTTTCAAGCACCACTGTAACTTCCAAAATAAAGTTAAAAAGTACAGCGCTGTGCAAAAGTCTTAGGCACATGTCAAGAAATGCTGTCGACTGAAAATGGCTTAAAAAGTAATGAAATGAAATGTTTCAACATTAAAAAAATACTATAAACAGCAGTAAGCCAGAATAAATGGCAAGACAAAGGAGGTGGTGATCGATTTCAGAAGGACGGTTTCCCAAATTGCACCCGTGAACATCCAGGGTTTGGACATCGAGATCGTGGAGGAGTCCAAATACCTGGGTGTTCACCTCAACAACAAACTGGACTGGACTAACAACACAGATGTCCTGTACAAGAAGGGCCAAAGTCGTCTCCACCTCTTGAGAAGACTGAGGTCTTTTGGTGTGTGCAGGACACTGCTTAGGACTTTTTATGACTCTGTGGTAGCATCAGCGATTTTCTACGCTGTGGTCTGCTGGGGCTGTGGAAGTTCAGAGAGGGACAGGAAGAAACTTAATAAACTGGTCAGAAGGGCTGGCTCAGTCTTGGACTGTCCTCTGGACTCCATTGAGGTGGTGGGTGAGAGGAGGATGTTAGCCAAGCTGACCTCAATCATGGATAACCCCTCTCACCCCCTACATGAGGCTGTGGGGGCTTTAAGCAGCTCGTTTAGTAGTAGACTGCTACACCCACGGTGTAAGAAGGAGAGGTACCGCAGGTCATTCATACCTACTGCTGTCAGACTGTATAACACCCACAACTTGTAATGTAGCACCAATAACCTGTTTGTCGTTTAATTTGCACTACTTCACCACTACTACCTCTGCCATCTCTCATCGATGCAATTATTATGTGCAATAATATAGGCCCTAAACTATTTTTATGCACAGGGCCGCTGACAGCTTTGTCTGGGCCCGGGACAAAATGCTCTGAATGGGCCCCCCCAACACCCCCCGGGCAAACCCACGCACACACCCACCTCTCTTATCCCAGTCTCTACTCACTCCAACCTTTAAATGACAGGTATTCAAAAACCATTCAACCGGTCAACAACCATTTCATTTTAGCATTTCAACATTTTTACAGTTTTAACATTTTAACATTTCCTTAGTCTGCAACTATTCAGGTGCGAAATGCAACGCGCCGGACTTTTGTTGTGCGTGCGTGTGTACTGTCCAGTGTGAAAAGCAGAGAAGAACACACCGCTCGAGAAACGGCGGGATATGATTGCGGGCTAATGTGAATATTCTTAGCTTCAATCAGATATATGAGAAACAATGTTATTAAGGCGTTGTGGTTATGAAATGATTCAATGCCCTGTGCGTTTGATATGGTGTTCAGTGTGACTTGCTTTCCCCTCGTTTGTAACATGAATTGCGTGCCGCGCGTGCCTTGGTTGGGGTTACTTTACGGGGCGGGAAAAAGTTGGCTGTGTCTTACCCAGTGATGGGAGTAACGGCGTTAGGAATAAACGGCGTTACTAACGGCGTTACTTTTTTTAGTAACGAGTAATCTAACTAATTACTTTTTACATCGTTATAACGCCGTTCCCGTTACTTACAATAAAATACTATGCATTACTTTATTAAAGCTGTTCTCATCTGGCACGCTGCTCGTTCAGCCTTTCTTTACTCTGCTTTCGTGTGGGGTGGGGAGACGCGAGACAACGGCACAGTAAGCCAATCAGAGTAGATTTGGACAACATGCGTAGGTAGGCCACGCCTACTGCATGACTGCGTGCTCTTTCAATCGGAAGACCCAGCGATGGCGAGCGGTCAGCCCAGCACTGCGCTTTCACATTGGAAATACAGCCATTACCTTTCATTACTTGAAATAAAAGGCAAGAGTGTTTACGTGCAATGCACATTATGTCGAGGAACAAAGCGTTTGTCCTCGTCAGTGGCCAGTAATTAGTAACAATTTTAATAACTACAAAAATATATTACATTTGATAGATGTCTTATCTCACATTGTCCCACAAAAATATTAATATAGTGTAGATAACGTTACTAATTGGTTCTAAGTGTCCATTTCAGTCATTAAACACATTTAACATTCACTTTTATTATGATTACACTAATTGAATTTGATTTTTTTTTGAGGGGGAAGAAAATGTAACGGAATAATTACTTTCCCTGGTAATTAGTTACTTTTATGACAAAGTAACTCCGTTACTAACTCAGTTACTTTTTGGGAAAAGTAACTAGTAACTATAACTAATTACTTTTTGAAAGTAACGTGCCCAACACTGGTCTTACCTGGCTCAGCTGCCCCACTGCCTTTGCTAGTACCTGCTGCATCATCTGAATCTTTTTTAAAATATTTATGCAGTGAGCCCCTGAGTCTCTTGGTTTCTTCCTCTCTTTTTCTCTTTTCTTTTCTTTTCTGTGCTCCTGACTTGTGCATGTTGGCAAATAGCACGCACGCTGATTGTCGAAGCGCTATGATCGAACAATGTCGTTTTTTTCCCCTTAATCAAAGAGTCAGACCAAACCATTTTTGCATTAGGGGTGGTAGGATGTTCTTGACGCCTTTTTCAAAGACAATAAAGGCAAAAGATCTAGAAATCATTTATTGAATGCAAATATAGCACATTTCTCCCCCAAATCAACACATTTTGAAATGAAATAAAATAATCGCAACTTCATGAGAGCCCAGTTCTGGGCCCCCCCCATTCCTGGGCCCAGGACAACATACCCATTTGTTCCCCCCTGTCGGCGGGCCTGCTTATGCATACTTATATATATAATTTATGTATATATGTGTGTATATATACAGAGTCTACCTGTAATGTGCAATTTTTCTGAGCCTCTCAGTAAGGCAGTTTTTCTATACTTTTTCACGGTAGATAATGCAAATAGCCCTCTGTATTTAATCCTTCGTTTGTCTAATTTTTATTTCAGTTTTATTTGTTATCTGTTTGACATTTTCTTGCTACTGTAACACGTGAATTTTCCCAATGTGGGATGAATAAAGTGAATCTAATCTAAATGAAACAGAGTCAATATTTGGTGTGAGACAAGCCTTCGCTTTCGAAAAAAATAGTAGTCTCCGGTACAGTGAGTGCAGTTTGATAAGGAAATGAGCTGTAGGTTTTACTGAGCATCTTACAGAAGCAGCCACAGTTCTTCTGGACACTTTGACTGTCACACTCGCTTCTTCATTTTGCACCAAAACCCAGCAGCCTTCATTATGTTTTCTTTTTTAATCTGAAACGTGCTCTCTTATGCAATGTGCTGCTCAGATACAATTTTTTTTTCTGTAACATTTTGCTGTAAAACGAATATTTGGAACTCTAAAATGTTTTTGTACTGACTCGATAATGTAGAAATCATAAAATAGACATCTATAACAAAGTTTGTATGAAAAAAAATTGAAAAAAAACCCCTTTTGCACAGTACTGGATGTTTTTGAGACATGGGATTATAAAATACAGGTTTTGGCATGGGCTTTACCTAAACCCTCCTTTATAATGTATTGATGCTGTTCAGTTGTTCAGAAGGTCTTGATCAGTTTTCTATTACAGCAGGTCTGGCAGTAGTGCCAACCTCAGGGCAAATCACAGGGACTTTTGGGGAGATGCTACACATATAAATGGATTTAAAAAACCCTGTTGACTTGGTGAAGCTTTCTGGGAGGAGAAGCTTATTTAGCATTTTTGGAAAGAGCCTCCAGCTTTGTAGCAGCCGTTCCTATAAGTTTGCTGACAAGGAAAAGCCTTTAAGGGAAGATAGAAGGGAAAGTAATTATAAACTACTAAAATATCTACCGTATTGTGTCATGGTGTCCGGTTATTTAGCACAAAAGTCTTCTAGCACAAGTTCTAAAATCTCTTAGCACAACTCTATGTTCTTTAGCACAACTCTGGATTATGGTCACAATAATATTAAGGGTTGTTTTACAATCAGGGTACGCAAGCTAAAAATCACATTTAACACTTATTATCTTCAATATCAAAAGGCTTGACTAAATAAACTTGGTTGTTTATTGTAGCCCTGTGATAGCTCTATTTACCATGCAAAAAAAACTTTGGTGATAACGTTATTTTTGGTGAATGTATGGCAATATATGTCATATTTAGCAAAATTACTTGTGTCATTTAGAAAAAGTGCTTTTTGACCACAGGTAGCTCCAAAAGGGATGCACTTACATCATTCTTTATACCATAAAACACATATTTGGTTCCATATCATTGGAAACATAGTTAAGTTTTAATGTTGAATGCCAGTAAGTTTTCAGACTGTGGAAACACATCTACTGATGCAACTGGACACATCGTCAGTGATGTTCCTGGAATCATTGGGTGTTTCGGGTCTTTCAACATCATACACCCTCATCCAGGTGACCCAGCCGGGGCTGATCACACCCCAGCTTGTGTCCAGATGGCATGCTAGCTACCACGACTCCATGGTTCTCCTCTCTTGAGCCACAGCCATCTTGAGGCACTCTCTGCCGCTTCGGTGGTATTGTGGATGGCTCTCCTTTTCTGCTGTCCGACGATGCCTAAACACCCCAGTGCGCTGGCCAAGGACCGGGCCGCAAAGCCTCTGCTGCCTACCTCAATTGGAAGGCACTTTGCCCTCCATCCTGACTGCTGGCAGTCATTGACCAGCCCCGTGTACTTGGAGAGCTTCCTTTCAAAAGCTTCTTCCAGGCAGAAGAAGCTTTTGATCAAATTAGTATGTAATTGTGTCAAAAAACGTCCTCTCCGAGACAGCTAATTTTTCAATATAAAATAACACATCTAAAATGATTTTCATCCTAAAATGTGGTCAAGATATTGGGACATAAATATTAGAGACAACTAACACAAAGCTTACAGCCTTATATTTAAAAGCACTATGGAAGTAGTGGATTCTGAATTGTCAAAAAAAATGTCCTCTCCGAGAATCACTTCATTTGTTTCTCCCATCTTATAGCAGATTACACAAAACTACCATACACACATGTCAAAAAATTACCTGAAATTTGTTCTTTAACTTGTCCTTCACTTAAAAACTGGTACAAGAACCATCTCATCTCATCTCATTATCTGTAGCCGCTTTATCCTGTTCTACAGGGTCGCAGGCAAGCTGGAGCCTATCCCAGCTGACTACGGGCGAAAGGCGGGGTTCACCCTGGACAAGTCGCTAGGTCATCACAGGGCTGACACATAGACACAGACACCCATTCACACTCACATTCACACCTACGGTCAATTTAGAGTCACCAGTTAACCTAACCTGCATGTCTTTGGACTGTGGGGGAAACCGGAGCACCCGGAGGAAACCCACGCGGACACGGGGAGAACATGCAAACTCCACACAGAAAGGCCCTTGCCGGCCACGGGGCTCAAACCCGGACCCTCTTGCTGTGAGGCGACAGCGCTAACCGCTACACCACCGTGCCGCCGGTACAAGAACCAGTTTGAATTTTGGACTCCTGTGACACAAACTTTGTACCCTGATTGTAAAACAACCCTTGAAAAAAAACCTCATCTTGCTATCGGAAGGGGTTTATTATGATTGCTTAGGGACTGGAAGCCAGGATTTCTGCTGGTGTGCATGTTAAGGATGAGTTGTTGATCCCTGAAACGTGGACTGGAAATCCGATTCTTTGGTGTCTTTGGATATTTGTAGTTAAGCCATAACAAACCTTGAATTGTGGGCAGCTTCATAGATAACTTCAGTCACTTCTGATCATATCACAAATTCAACTGACTGTCAATAATTACGCGTTTGCCGAATTAATTAACCGGCGGATTATGTCTCTTGCCCTGCTTGACAACGTGTTTTGCTGACTAAGAAGTAACCAACAGTTGCGATATGTAAACAAACGAAAGAAACTTCCACTAAAGTATCGTAGAACGAATGGCAATTCAATAAAAGTGCAATATCAACGTTCAGGAATGACAAAACAACCAAAATTAACATATCGATTGTTTATAATACGGCAATCGTGAAGCAAGAAGAAGAAGAAGAGATTACGCTAAGTCGTAAGGGTTGTTTGATCATCAAGACAAGTCTCGAAGCTGTGGCGAGTTTACAGGGAAATTCACTTTGTTGCAGCATGTTTAGATTTGATTTCAATATTTCCTTTTTTCTTCACTGCTATCAACCGCTAAAAAATGTTATTTAACACAAAATGATCAAATCAGTAAACCACAAACACTCATTTGTCGATTGTGTGAAAAAAACAGTTCGCTTCAGACAAGTCGATCAGATCAATAACAGCTTGCAGGTTATTTGAATAATCATAATAATAATAATAATCATAATAATGGGCGGCACGGTGGTGTAGTGGTTAGCGCTGTTGCCTCACAGCAAGAAGGTCCGGGTTCGAGCCCCGTGGCCGGCGAGGGCCTTTCTGTGTGGAGTTTGCATGTTCTCCCCGTGTCCGCGTGGGTTTCCTCCGGGTGCTCTGGTTTCCCCCACAGTCCAAAGACATGCAGGTTAGGTTAACTGGTGACTCTAAATTGAGCGTAGGTGTGAATGTGAGTGTGAATGGTTGTCTGTGTCTATGTGTCAGCCCTGTGATGACCTGGCGACTTGTCCAGGGTGTACCCCGCCTTTCGCCCGTAGTCAGCTGGGATAGGCTCCAGCTTGCCTGCGATCCTGTAGAACAGGATAAAGCGGCTAGAGATAATGAGATGAGATAATAATAATAATGAAGTCTATTGTGTTTTTGCGTCGTTCTTTAAACCTGTCGTTGAAATAACAAAGGGATAGATGGCAAAAATGTTCACTTCTCTAATCCTATTGTTTTCTTTTAATCGAGCACTCGATGAACAGAAATGGATGTATATACTACGATATCCACCGTAATGTGGAAATGCATCTATAGCCATGGTCAACGCATGTGCAAGAAGTGTCCTGGGTCAGGGTACGTGCTGTGTTAAATAATTTGGAGGGAGGATTGGTGACTAACACACAGGCTACATCAAACATGGTGGTTTCAAGATGGCGGAGTGGGGAAGTACAATCGCTCGTTTTAGATCGGAATCTCGGCAACTTTCATAAAAAAAAATCCATCTAACATTTTTAAACATGATCCGTAAGTATTCATAATAAAGATTACGTGTTCTTGGATCTTGTGCCAAGAGACTTTAGAACTTGTGCTAAAAGACTTTTGTGCTAAACCTGTGTCATTCATTAATCAGTAAAACATTCATAGTGTTAACATTGCCATGATAAAAGAGGAACAGCACTCTTCAGGACATGCTGTTATTGTAAAATAATCAACTTTGGGGTAGTAACAGGCTCTCGCCTTCCCGTCGTTATTTTCTTATAACAGCAGAACACATCGTGTTTTATTCCCCATGTTCAGGAATGGTTTATGAAGGCCCAGGGTAGGTACCTTTCAAGTAAAGTGTTAGTCAATAAAAGACCTGCTAAGAGTTAAAATGGACTGTGTGGTACCCCAGGCTGTGTTTGTGCAGAAAAACATGCTGTGGACCACCACATTAAATAAATCTGGACAAGGAGGCATCTTGATTGATCTGTCAATCATGTTGCCCATGATTTAAATTTATAAAGCTTATTATATCGCACTAATGTTTGGGATTTGCAGGCATGGAATCCTGAAGGTAAGGGGCTGTGTTTGAAAACATCCAGCTTAGGGATGGTGAAAACTAAAAAAAATCTTGACCGACCACCGAGCCTCATTAGCCGGTTAAAGTCGGTTAACCTATGAGTTTAAACAGGGATGCAAACGGCGGATGCGCCTTTTGGCGGATGCCGCCTTTTTCACGGCTGAATCGTGCAGATCCGATTTTTTTTGGGGGGGGGGTCGTTGGAGTGTCTGATTATAATTTCAAAGTAAATTCTGTATTAAAATTACTAAATAAGCAAATGCCGTTACAGTCCATGAAACATAGGAAGTATAAGTATGAGAAGAAAACAGTAAATCAGAAAGCTGCACACGTTTTCGCGGAAGCTGCGCAAATGTGCGCAGCTTTCTGATTTACTGTTTTCTTCTCATACTTCCTGTTTCATGGACTGTAACGGCATTTGCTTATTTAGTAATTTTAATATAGAATTTACTCTGATGAAATTATTCAGACACTCCAACGCCCCCCCCCCCCCCCCCCCCAAAAAAAAAAAAAGAGAGATATGATCTGCAATAACATGCATTGTTGGCTACAGACCGAAACATACTTTCAGAATGCACTGGCCAAGGCAGGACTAAACTCCATGTGCTTTCTCATAATAATAAAAAAAAAAACAGAATAGTAATTTGTAAGCTAAAAAGCCTGTGTCTACACTTTTCTTTTGCCGAGTGGCAGCTGTGTTCAACTGGGGCGGGAGGGCGGGACATGACTGAATGGGTGTTTCTGATTTGTCAGCTGTCATCCTTACACCGCATGGCATGCCCCAAGCGTTTACAACACAGAATTCCAGGTTCTCCGCTCCAAAATTGGCAGCTTCAAAACGATTGATTTTTTTTTTTTTTTAACCGACAACCAAAAAAAATTTAACCGGTTGACGTTGATTCGGTCAACCATTGGTCAAACGGTCATCGGTTAACATCCCTAATCCAGCTTCAGCCAGCCGGCCATAATAACTGACTGTACCTTTTAATGGCACCACATTTGGGGAAAAAAAGTGTCTGTGTGCATGAAGTGTACACAGTAACATGTAATACTGGGTTGTGGGTTTATCTTTCTTTTCATTTTTAATACCATGCCTCCTTGAGACTAAAGGGTGGGGCTTAAGTGCACGTCTCTGAGATGTCCAGTTAAGTGCATCTCTGGGAGTATAACAGTTTGACATCAGTTTTGCTGATAATTCTGAGGTCAAAATGACTCCGATGATTCACTGTATTCCATTTCAGTGAGGTAGTTCAGGCTTGGAGTGTGACTCAAAATGATTCAGTCATGTCATGCGGAGTTGGGCTAGATTTCCAAGGAAGACTGTATGAAGGTTGGTGGGCTTACTTTGACATTTTTGTTTGATGTTTATTCAATAATCTTAATGTCAAGAGAGATATCAAGAGGGAACTTATTCTGATTTATGTGTTTATAGCCTAGTTTTCTTGTGAACTGACTCGAACCAGACAATTAGAAGGGTTTAGTTTTCATTCTTATTTGGTGTGCGAGCGCCCTTGTGTATATACAGTATGCATGGATTTAGTTTTCAGGCTGTACATGTGGACGTACAAGCAAGTGCTTTACATTCAAAGCTGACCATATGCACAGTCATCCACCCATTTTGGCATATCACTACAGTGACGTGACTGCTCTGATGGCTTTCATTGGCCTTCTACTGGATTACTATACAGGTTTTCTTCTCTCCTCTCCATTCACACCTACGGTCAGTTTAGAGCCACCAATTAGTCTAACTTGCATGTCTTTGGACTGTGGGGGAAACCTACGCAGACACGGGGAGAACATGCAAACTCCGCACAGAAAGGCCCCCGTCAGCCACTGGGCTCGAACCCGGACCTTCTTGCTGTGAGGCTAGAGTGCTAACCACTACACCACCGTGCCGCCAGTCATCCAGCCAGACAAAGCCTATACACACAGTGATCATTAGTATCCGTTATGGAGCCCAGTGTAAGGATATGTAGGTTCAAGGATAGTCAGTGTACTTCCTGTGCTATCCTTGAAAGGAAGATATGGGCGGGGTACACCCTTGCAACAAAACATCCAACAAAAGCTTATAAACAAGTTGTATTATATTTGGCTCAGTTGCTACAATGTCCTCAGTAATTTTCTTGCCATTGTTCATCTGCTTGATAATTACTGGTCTGGAGCTTCCATCCATTATCTGTAGCTGCTGACAGGGTTGCAGGCAAGCTGGAGCCTATTCCGGCTGACTACGGGCGAAAGGCGGGGTACACCCTGGACAAGTCGCCAGGTCATCACAGGGCTGACACACAGAGACAAACAACCATTCACACTCACATTCACACCTACGCTCAATTTAGAGTCACCAGTTAACCTAACCTGCATGTCTTTGGACTGTGGGGGAAACCGGAGCACCCGGAGGAAACCCACGCGGACATGGGGAGAACATGCAAACTCCACACAGAAAGGCCCCTGTCAGCCACTGGGCTCGAACCCAGAACCTTCTTGCTGTGAGGCGACAGTGCTAACCACTACACCACTGTGCCGCCAGTCATCCAGCCAGACAAAGCCTATACACACAGTGATCATTAGCATCCGTTATGGAGCCCAGTGTAAGGATATGTAGGTTCAAGGATAGTCAGTGTACTTCCTGCGCTATCCTTGAAAGGAAGATATTTCTTGCAACAAAACAGCCAACAAAAGCTTATAAACAAGTTGTATTATATTTGGCTCGGTTGCTACAGTGTCCTCAGTAATTTTCTTGCATTGTTCTTCTGCTTGATAATTACTGGTCTGGAGCTTCATTTCCTCTTATACTGTTTGAAAATTGCAACCATTGGGCTTTTGTTGTTTTAGGGACTATTCCAAATAATTTCCTATGGCATTTCCTCCTCATAAATATTTGCATGTCAAGCCATATGCTAGCATTTACAAGATCTGCATAAGTCTAAAAATGGTTTGCATTTCAAAAAAAGTTCCGATTTCCAATTGTTAGGAATGTAACCAAATATTGCTTGGAATGAGCAATATGCTCTAAACCGATACAGTACACATACAAATACAGGGCTCCCGAGTGGTGCAATAGAAAAGGAGCTCATGAGGGCAACATTGGCCTATGCTGTCATGGAGGAAGGCGTGGCATACTCTCTCACCCTGTCAATTACAGCGACGCTAACCAATCATAGGTATCTGTGAGCCCATGTGTGCGGAGGTGGATGGATAGTGCCTTCCTCTGAGTGTGTTACACTGCTCCTGATACTTGCATGAGCAGCAATTGGAAAAGATGTGTTCAACTGGCATCACACACCTTGGAGGAAGCATGTGATGAGCTTCACCCTCCCTGGTTGGTAGATGTCGTGTGATAGGCGAGACCTGTCTGGTGGGTAGGAATTGGCCATGACTAAACAAATACAGATACTGTACGGATGAGGGTGCACTCTTGTTTTTCTTTAGAAAGCTTGCCGAAAAGGTTCATCTGGTTGAGACTAGAGATGTGCATCAGGACTGGGATCCCATGGGATACAGAAAGAAAGCACAACTTTATTCATCACACACTTGTGAAATTCCTCTCTGCATTTAACCCATCTGAAGCAGTGAACACACACACATACCCAGAGCAGTGGGCAGCCTTGCTAACAGCACCCGAGGAGCAGTTGGGAATTAGGTGCCTCGCTCAAGGGCACCTCAGCCCAAGGCCGTCCCAAATTAACCTAACCATATGTCTTTGGGGGAAACCGGAGCACCCAGAGAAAACCCACGCAGACACGGGGAGAACATGCAAACTCCACACAGAAAGGCCCTCACCGGCCTCGAACCCAGAACCTTCTTGCTGTGAGGCGACCGTGCTAACCACTTCCACCACCATGCCACCTATGCAGCAACAAAAGCATGAGAGCAGGATTGCTTTACTTTCATGCATGTATGAAAGCGTGATCAGACTGCTGCGGATTTAAGGCGCCAGTCCAAAAAAAAAAAGTTTTAGTATTGCAGATACCAAGATATGCCTGCCATTTTTTACTTAATTAATAAGGTTAAAAATCTCATCTCATTATCTGTAGCCGCTTTATCCTGTTCTACAGGGTCACAGGCAAGCTGGAGCCTATCCCAGCTGACTACGGGCGAAAGGCGGGGTACACCCTGGACAAGTCGCCAGGTCATCACAGGGCTGACACATAGACACAGACAACCATTCACACCTACGGTCAATTTAGAGTCACCAGTTAACCTAACCTGCATGTCTTTGGACTGTGGGGGAAACCGGAGCACCCGGAGGAAACCCACGCGGACACGGGGAGAAGATGCAAACTCCACACAGAAAGGCCCTCGCCGGCCGCGGGACTCGAACCCGGACCTTCTTGCTGTGAGGTGACGGCGCTAACCACTACACCACCGTGCCACCCAAGGTTAAAAATAATAAACAAAATAAATCGTTATGTTGGCTTGAGCTGAAGAGTTTCTGGTATAAATTTATATTTAATAGTAGGTCCTAGCTTGGGCGGCACGGTGGTGTAGTGGTTAGCGCTGTCGCCTCACAGCAAGAAGGTCCTGGGTTCGAGCCCCGGGGCCGGCGAGGGCCTTTCTGTGTGGAGTTTGCATGTTCTGCCCGTGTCCGCGTGGGTTTCCTCCGGGTGCTCCGGTTTCCCCCACAGTCCAAAGACATGCAGGTTAGGTTAACTGGTGACTCTAAATTGACCGTGAGTGTGAATGGTTGTCTGTGTCTATGTGTCAGCCCTGTGATGACCTGGCGACTTGTCCAGGGTGTACCCCACCTTTCGCCCATAGTCAGCTGGGATAGGCTCCAGCTTGCCTGCGACCCTGTAGAAGGATAAAGCAGCTAGAGATAATGAGATGAGATGAGATGAGATGAGGTCCTAGCTTCGTTTCTTTTGCTCGTGACACGAATGCAGTGAAAAGCGAGCTGGGCGAGTCCTGTTGGATTTTAACAGGGCACGGGAACGTCATAATAATATACTGTATTCCCGGACTGCACTGTAGACTACATGTAAAGGGTGTGTGCCATCCTTTTATGTTTATGGTATCGTTAACATGCATGTTCACAAGCCAAAATGATAAGATACTGCAGCAGGCTTACTGCGTACACACACACAGGTCGGCTGTCCAGCTACGGCTCGTATTCATTAATAGGGTATCCCTGTACTCACTATACCCTGCGTATGTACACGGGACACGTGCCGTTTATCAGCGGCTGGATCGGTCTGCGAGAGATGTTGATGTTTGCAATGGCTCTGAAGAAAATCTGCTTGAAATCCCCTGAGTCTTGGGAACTAAGACTTATTATAGGACTTGTTCACATGCAACTCACACAATCATTGTATTGTTATCTCAATCTGTTAGACTCGGGAGCTCAGATTGCAGTTACTGACTTTGTATTATCGACATGCAGCTTTGTTTATCATTATCTCGGTATTAAGCTCTGTCTTAAGCGGCCACTGACCTTCCCTCAGTTTACCTGGGTATATTCACTGTCTTATATGTACATTGACTGTCGTGAACAGGAGCTCAGATTGCAGTTGCTAAAATAGTAATAATTTATTGATTTATAAGGTGTTTTTTGTGGTCAGTGTACTACACTGTAGTGTCTCATGCGGTAATGCATTAGATGACGATGCGACTTTCATAAATATGACCATATATCAGTTGTAATAATGTTCTACACATATACCTGCAACTCTGCCAATATCATTTTCACTGACTAATCAAATGGTTTTGAAAGTTCCTACTTTTAAAACATATTTTTGAAACGGTAATTTTCTTTAAGAGATTTAATTTACAGCATGTCTCTGACAGCTCAAAATGCATATCCGGGCATTTAAAAACTGCAGCGCTTCCAGGGGTCTCTGGCGGCCCCCGGACCCCTGGCCTTACTGGGTCGACGCCCTCCCCTTCACATTTTCTTGGATCCACCCCGATCAGATAACCCGTGGGACAAATAAAGACCGCATAAACATGAATGTACAGCGTTCATTCATTCATTCATCCATCCTTGGTAACTTCCTGATCAGGGTCACAGTGGTGTAAATTTGGCTATTCGTTTGTTTATATTTTGGGAAAAGGTTGAGGAACTGTCAGAGCTGGAATTCACAGACTCTGTTAACTCGAGTTATTTATTTATTTATTTATTTATTTATAGTGTGATCCAGTGATTCTGGAGGCATAGTGGTAATAATCAATTAAATAAATAAATAACATGAACCCAGTGGTATAGTGGTTAGCACTGTCGCCTCACAGCAAGAAGGTCCTGGGTTCGAGCCCAGTGGCTGATGGGGAGGGCCTTTCTGTGTGGAGTTTGCATGTTCTCCCCGTGTCTGCATGGGTTTTTCCGTGTTCTCCGTTTTCCCCCACAATCCAAAGACATGCAGGTTAGGCTAACTGGTGGCTCTAAACTGACCGTAGTTGTGAATGAGAGTGTGAATCTCTATGTGTCAGCCCTGCGATGACCTGGTGACACGTCCAGGGTGTACCCCACCTCTCGCCCATAGTCAGCTGGGATAGGCTGCAGCTCGCCTGCGACCCTGTGCAGGATAAGCAGCTACAGATGATGGATGGATGGATAACATGAACCCCTTTCATTTTAAGCCACTCACTATGGGTTTAAATTCAAAAACAGATACAGATTGAGAATTTCATTGCATTACACCCCTAATGCTTATACGGTACATATTGAGAACTTAGTGAACGAACGAATTAATGAGCCCTCAGTTAATTTTGCTTATTTTGACTGATGTTACACAGCCAAACAACTTTCATGCAAATATATCGGACTTAACTTTGAACCATACTGAACTCCATTTCATTTTTTTTTCTTCAGCAGCTGCTGTACTGCACATATACGGTAGATGAATTAATGGGGCCCAAGTCACCTTGAGCACAAGGCTGTTTGTTTTCCATCATAATTGCCTCCCTCGACAGAGTTGCCATGAGGAACCCCAGCAAAGAGCTGGAAAGTGTCATTTAGCTGGTGGCGATTTCAAAATAAACTGTGTATTAAGTGTTAGAATGTGGCTGGTGCTGAGTCCACATCTCCCAGTGTTTTTCAGAAAACTTTAGATGATCTCATTGGGTATTGGGTTGCGAGTAGCATCAGTGGAAAACTATGCGGGGTTTTGTTTTTTTTTGTTTTTTTTCTCACTGTTGAAAAATGGACAAGAAATTTAGTCGGGGTAGGTTTGTGGCATTGTGCTTGGACAGGCAAGAACGATTTCTTTGCCATGAGATAGTGGTGTAGGTTAGCAGTGATTGTGTCTTTTTGGAAGCTTATAACATGCACAACTTGCAGTGTTTGTGTTTGTCTGGCTTCAGTCCCTTCCAAGCATGCATTAACTAATCAGGCCTTTAAAGACCATCTGTTTCAGTGAAATGATCTCAAAATGGGAGTCAAAAGGACAAAGCCCTTTAGTTCTGTGGGTGCTTAACATGGCCCTCCAACTTGACTCTAATTGCACATTATAGATTATCTTTAGGATTGGAGAAGCGTTGTGTCCGTTTGTTGGGCTCGTGTTCCCAGTGAACAGGTGGCTCCATGCCTTGAGAATGGCATTAGTTCTGATTTGGGAAAATGATCACCCAGTAGAATCGGACTCACTGTTGATCCCAGGATGGGAATATCAGGACAGAATCTGGGATTTTTGGATGACATCATGTCAGGTTTTTGTTTGTTTGTTTTTTTGAGCATTTTGTTGTAGAAATTTCCAGATGTCATGATCTATGCTTCTAATGAGCAAGACAGCATGGAAGGTAAGAGAAAATACCTTTGTTGAACCAGTTATGCCGCTTTTCCACCAAATCAGTTCCAGGGCTGGTTCGGGGCCAGTGCTGGTGCTGGTTCACAACTCGTTCAACTTGCGAGCCAGCTGAGAACTAGGGCTGTAACGATACACGCAACTCACAATTCGATTCGTATCGCGATTTTTGACCCACGATTCGATACGCCCACGATTTTTTAAAAAATGTTTTTTTAAAGTAGTAAATTTGACTTATTAACATTTACTTACTTACATTAACTATTTAATAACAAATAATTCAGACCACTGCAGAGAATGAGTAATATGTATGCAAAAATGAACAAATGTATATCCAAAGATTGTTTTATTTCTCAAAATAATACTGTTGAGCCGGAAGCTCTGTTTTTTCGGTTCTGAAAGTCATTTTTCCAAATCGTGTAAATCCGTTAAGATTTTTTTTTGGGGGGGGTGGCTCTCTCACTGTCTCACTCTCATAGGGCCAATGATTTTCTGTGATCGCGGAAAACAGATGGAAATTACGGAATTTTTATGGTGAAACATTGCTCGCGTGTCAAAATGTAACTGCCGCAGAAGGTTTCCGCCCAAGCAGACATGCCTTCAGTGTTGCCAGATATTGCTAACGTTTTCCACCCCAAAATATGTTCAAAACCAGCCAAAAAGCACCTAAACCTGCCCAATCTGGCAACACTGCATGCCTTTCCGGTCAAGTGATTGTGATTGGCTTGTGGCACACCTAGCCAGCCAATGAGCTGCTTGTTTACAGATTCGCTCCCCGCGTCACAACCAGAATGGCGACCGCTTAAAAGAAATGAATGCTCTGCCAGTGGCGAGTGTGGACGCTGCGTGACTCGCAGAAGATTGTCGCAGGTCGGCGAAAAAACGACTTACTAATAGATATAAAAAAATGAAAGTAATTTAAGTAAGTTTAAAATGTAATTTAAATAAAAAGTAAAGTATTCATAAATTGAAGTTTGGAAGCGCCTCTGTTTTTGGGCTGAGGAGAAGTTTGAAAGGGTGTACCGCGATTCTGCCTTCTTGTATCGCGATACGGATCGTGGCTCTGCGTATCGTGATTTCGATACGCATATCGTTACAGCCCTACTGAGAACCAGTTTGCTTTTCCATAGCTCGCTGTGCTAAGGGAAGCCACGTCATTACGTCGCTGTATATGTCAGTTATGTCGTTGTATACGTCATTACGTCGCTGTATACGTCAGTTACGTCGCTACGTTTGCATAAACCTTGGCGCGAATATCGAAGCAAAAACAACACGGAAGCAGCAGCAGCAGCAACAACAATAATAATAATAATGGATGACTTCGCGTTTGTACAGCTGCTGCTTCTCGTCGCTTAAAAATGGCGACCTTTCGCGGTCTTGTTATTGTTGTTGGTCTTAACAACTCCGCCCCCCCTGCTGACGTAAGCGGTTCTTTCCTCTGGCCCAGCAGAGAGTTGGTGCTAGCCTGGAACCGGTTTTTCTGGCCCCAGAGCCAGTTCTTTGTCAGTGGAAACAGAAAACCCGGTTCCAAACTAAGCACTGGCCCCGAACCAGCCCTGGAACTGCTTTGGTGGAAAAGGGGCATTAGGTGCCATTTGTACTCCAAATTTCAATAAAATCCCATAGAGTTGGATGGAAAAGGCCAATTAATTTTAATAACATTCAATTTTGCAGAGTTTTATTTTTGCGCTGGAGTTCGGGCCAGCTGTAAAGTACCATTAAATGTGTGTAAAAAGATTTTGAAACAGGATCTAGTCAGAGATACTGTCTGAGAACATTGGATGTTAACATTTTTACACATTAATCCCTGTTTGAACTGGGATGGGGATCCGCTGATATGGAAGCGATTACTGATGATTCGATTCGATTTTTAGATTATGAGTGATATTCCTGCACAAATTGCCAGTTTTCATAGTCTGTACTTCTGAAATGGAATACTTCTGGTGCTAATTACCTTCTATATTTCGTCAGAAATGGTACCCCCTTTTGTAATAACAATCTTTAATAGAAGTATTATTTGAATTTTCCTCATAGTAATTTAATAACTAAGCCTGGTAATTGTTATCAAACATCCATGGCCTGAAGGTTCGAGAAGCAGCCTTGGGTCCAAAGGGTCGCCGGTTTGATTCCTGGGACTGGAAGGAAAAACGTGAGGGGAGTTGATGCATGAACAGCACTTTCCTCTCCCTCTGTATCATGGCTGAAGTGCCCTTGAGCAAGGTGGTGTAGCATAGCTGCCCACTGCTCGGAGTATGCGCTCACTTGCGTGTGCATGTCTTTATTCACTGCTTCAGATGGGTTAAATGCAGAGGAGGAATTTTGCTGTGCTTGAGTGTACATGTGACAAATAAAGACTTATTATTATTATTATTGTCATGTTTGTCTCATGTACATCCGGGCAATTCAGACTGTGTGGCAATTTGGGCAAATTACCCACATACTTTATCCTGTTTAAACTGCTCAGTCAAATTCCTGACAAATTATATTTAATTATATGACCAAAGCTCCTCTGGTAAACCAAACCAACCTGAATAGTGTCAGCGAAAATCTATCATTAATGCACTAAACAAGCACAAACATGAATAATATATATATAAAATTATTACCAGTAGGATTGACTGAAAAGATGGCCTTCTGGGGGTCATTCATCAGGGTCAGACATAAAGGCATGCTGTGCATATCTCGAAATCTAAAATGTACGTGTGTGAGCCACTTCTGGGTAATGAGGATTGTTGGATCAACTGTCCAGATAAGTTAAGATGATAAAATAATCACAGGAAAGTTCTGTTCTTTATCAGGTCTGACTTTAAAATGGGTTTGAAAAAAAAAAACCCAAAAACTTTTTATTTTCTGCTGTCTCAGATACCTCCCAAGAAGCCACTTTGGTGGCAACAATTTTTAAACACAGTAAATGATGTCAGAATTCGTTTTTACAACAGCACTGGAAATTTCTTTAATCAGATGGTGATCTACGGGCTTCAAGCACCTGACACAAATAGTGCCTCCAGTGACCAGTTCTTGCCAAGTTACACACTGTAAAGAGACCTTAGATGAGTGTGACTATACTTCAGTGCTAAAATGCCTGTTGAAATATGACTGGGTGATGGCGCACACGCTTTCTTTAAGCCTCGGTCACAACCGGCCGTACGTACGCCTACGGCCGGTCTACGTGCAAAAAACGCAAGAAACGCACGGAGGGCGCGCGCGTGACGTGCTGATTTTCGAGCCGTAGACTGGCCGCAGACCGGCCGCAGAGGTTCTTTGTCATGTCAAACAAATTCTACGGGCGCTTACGTTTTTTTCAGGTTGCAAGACAAACTTACGGGCAACGCGCGTCTTTCTCCACGAACAAAAAAAACGCAGCGATTTGGGAAACGCCAAAAATCGCACGGCCAAAAAATCGTACGTCCAGTTGTGACCTAGGCTTTAAATAGCAAAAGCTCTTTAAATCGAACCCCATCCTTTGTGAATGACCACGCCTCAAACCGTGCAGATATTCTCACAATCTTTTCCTGAACACGCCTTTCAAATTTCAATCCTAAGTGACCGTGTTTTGAGTAAATTAAGCCCTACAGCGTAATAACTGATTAGCATTGTGACTAATTGTTTCCGAATCTCAACCTTTTTTAAATAATTAGCTTAACATTAGTTTAAAGCAGAACTGAAGTCATTTTTAAACTTGCTTTATTTCTTAATTAACGTGTTATTCAATTACGTTTTTAGTAACCTTATATTGTGACTCATGTTGGCAATTAAGTATTATACTTATCCGCCTATACGGTTTTTAGCCATGTTGAATTTAGTTCGTTCGGTCCACTGCAGGCGTCGCTTATCCGTGCAATCTTCACAAGACTTGTGCGAGACTTCGAAACGTCAAGCGTCAGCCAGGTGTCAGTGCCGCCATTTTGAAAACTGTTTTCCCAAACGAAGTATTGCACAAAAACAAGTTTAAATGACGATTACTGCCGACTTTTTTCAAACTTTCCTGATTGCTATCAAAACAAACAAAACTTCCGGCTTGATTACGTCAGCATTCGAAAGAGGGCGCGCGCGTCTTTTGACAATGTTGGCAGATGTCGGTCACTTTGAGTTCCGCTGTACGTTTTACTTCCGTCCTACGATGTCTCGCACAGGTCTCAACGAATCTCGTTTACGGCCATCGCTTTGACATATGGACTGATATATTACAGAGCATATTTCAAACACTCATAACTTGCTGCAGCAGTGACAAAATAGCGATCAGAAATGCATTCCTATATTTAATAAAATGAGATAAATAGAATTTTGATAATAAAAAATTTGTCTTCAGTTCTCTTTTAAGCCCTGCTGCGTAATAACTGATTAGCATTGTGACTAATTGTTTCCGAATCTCAACATTTTAAAAAATAATTAGCTTAAAGTGCCGTTCCACCATTGGATGTATTCTTTGGCATAAAATACAATATATTTTATGACAACATGACTAGACAGAGAAATTTTTTAGCTTCAAAATGATATATCAAACAGAATTTTTTGACAACGACAAGTATATTAATTTTGCGACCAAAGTCACCTACCCTTTTAATTTCCGCGCGGTAGTGAAACGTGATGTCATCGGCAGGTTCCCCTTCTTGTGCACAGATTATCAGCAATGGCGGATAGAACGCGATTGTCAGCTTCGGAAAAGAAGCGAATGAAAATAGCAAGTGATGCCCAAAGGAGACGGTCGATGGTGAATATCGGCACAGCAATCGACAAGTGGAAATCGCGTTCTATCCGCCATTGCTGATAATCTGTGCCACGTGACGTGGTACACAAGAAGGGGAACCTGCCGATGACATCACGCTTCACTACCGCGCGGAAATTAAAAGGGTAGGTGACTTTGGCCGCAAAATTAATATACTTGTCGTTGTCAAAAAATTGTGTTTGATATATCATTTTGAAGCTAAAAGATTTCTCTGTCTAGTCATGTTGTCATAAAATATATTGTATTTTATGCCAAAGAATACATCCAATGGTGGGATGGCACTTTAACGTTAGTTTAAGGAGTTAGAGAAATTAACTTCAAGAAGATGGCATGATTGAAACCATTTTCCAAAACAGAGGAATTTTTTTCCCCACATGTCATTTTTATGATACACGTCATTACACTGTAGTGATGAATTTTCAACAAACTGTTGCCTGTCAGACCTTTGAGACACAGCAGGCGTATTATAACCACTCAGTAGGGGTTCTGCTGAGTTTAACTCTGTGCTTTACTCTGTTGTCAACTTGTGGTCATATGTTTAGCTCCATAGCTACAAAATAAAGGCGTTTGGTGTGTGTGTGTGTGTGTGTGTGTGTGTGTGTGTGTGTGTGAAAAGTAATGACACGCCGCTTAACTTTCCCTGTGGGTAAACCAAACTCTTGCTGTCTCCAAGTTCCCTGTAGACACAAATCTTTTACTGTCTCCATGTGGCCTTATTGTCCAAACTGTTTACCTGCACGCAGAATGAAGTAGCTCTTTTGTCTGTTGTTCACCAAGCAGTAGGTTTTACAATATGCTGTATTTAAGAATTTGGTATAAATAATGAAAAACCACAAGTGTAGGTCCGTTTCAAGTTTTTCGACTTGTCCCAACTTGTTAAATTTGCTGTTCTCGGATCAGTGTTACGGCTGACTGCATGACTGGGGTGTTATTTAGCCCTTGTGACACTTAAAATTTAAACTTTTTTAATTCAACATTCATCATGGAAAAGTCTCAGGCAGCACATTAATTTTTTTATTTTTAAAATTTGTTTATTTTTGCTGATGACAGCTTCATTTTGCTCCTTAATGAGTAAAAGGGTTGAAAATACACAAAATGTACCGTAGCATGAGGACGTTGAAGACTATCAATCCATCCATCCATCCATCCATTATCTGTAGCCGCTTATCCTGTGCAGGGTCACGGGCAAGCTGGAGCCTATCCCAGCTGACTATGGGCAGGGTACACCCTGGACAAATCGCCAGGTCATCACAGGGCTGACACATTTGCCCCTTTTCCACCAAAGCAGTTCCAGGGCTGGTTCGGGGCCAGTGCTTAGTTTGGAACCGGGTTTTCTGTTTCCACTGACAAAGAACTGGCTCTGAGGCCAGAAAAACCGGTTCCAGGCTAGCACCAACTCTCTGCTGGGCCAGAGGAAAGAACCGCTTACGTCAGCGGGGGGGGGAGTTGTTAAGACCAACAACAATAACAAGACCGTGAAAGATCGCCATTTTTAAGCGACGAGAAGCAGCAGCTGTACAAACGCGAAGTCAGCCATTATTATTATTATTATTATTGTTGTTGTTGCTGCTGCTGCTTCTTCCGTGTTGTTTTTGCTTCGATATTCGCGCCAAGGTTTATGCAAACGTAGCGACGTAATGACGTATACAGCGTATACACCGTGAGCTATGGAAAAGCAAACTGGTTCTCAGCTGGCTCGCAAGTTGAATGAGTTGTGAACCAGCACCAGCACTGGCCCCGAACCAGCCCTGGAACTGATTTGGTGGAAAAGGGGTAATTGAGACAAACAACCATTCACACTCACATTCACACCTACGGTCAATTTAGAGTCACCAATTAACCTAACCTGCATGAGGGAAACCGGAGCACCCGGAGGAAACCCACGCAGACACGGAGAACATGCAGACTTTACACAGAAAGACCCTCGACCCAGAACCTTCTTGCCGTGAGGCGACAGTGCTAACCACTACACCACCGTGCCGCCCCATTGCCGCCCATGAAGCGACATTGCTATAATTAGTGTGATGATTTTTAAATATGGTTTTCAGTCCATTTTGCCTTGGGTTCCATAACTTTAGCAATATCACTGAGCTGACAAGTTAAGGCAATCTTAATAATGGGGTAGCACGGTGGTGTAGTGGTTAGCGCTGTCGCCTCACAGCAAGAAGGTCCGGGTTCGAGCCCCGTGGCCGGCGAGGGCCTTTCTGTGCGGAGTTTGCATGTTCTCCCCGTGTCCGCGTGGGTTTCCTCCGCATGCTCGTGCGACAAGGCTTTCGCAGATAGCTTTTCGCAGACAGTTGTAATTTATCGTTGAGCGGGGATAATAGGCGTGCGCGATGTTATTCACCGGCACAACGCAAGGGGGCGCGAAGTCACAAGGAGTAGTTGGTGGGTGTGGTTAGTGGAGTGTTTATCCTCCGGTTACTTATAATGACTAGAACTGGAGTCGTATAGATGTACGTCCTTCCTCAATCAACCGCTCTTCGTGCTGCTCCATCTTCGCTCGTGTTTTTAAAAATGCCGGTCGTGAAAACAAACCAAACCGGGAAAGTAGGGAAGCGGAAGTGCGTGTACAGCGGATGTAGAGTGGACCAATCAGAGCCCTCTTGTCTGCGAGGCTTCTGCGGTGGTCACAATTTTTGGGAGGTGCGCGCAGAGCGTCTGCGAAAGTGGGGGGGCTACGCAGACACTGTCTGCGACGCTATCTGCGAGGACTGGGTTGTCAGCATAAATTGGCCTTGAGTGTGAATGGTTGTCTGTGTCTATGTGTCAGCCCTGTGATGACCTGGCGACTTGTCCAGGGTGTACCCCGCCTTTCGCCCGTAGTCAGCTGGGATAGGCTCCAGCTTGCCTGCGACCCTGTAGAACAGGATAAAGCGGCTACAGATAATGAGATGAGATCTTAATAATTTCGGCCTCTCTGTTGAAGAATTGCCCAGGAGGAGACTCAGCGCTGCGCTACTGGCAGAGGGAGGTTGTACAAAGTATTAATCGCAGGGGTGCCAATAATTGTGGCACGCGTTTTTGTTGAAAATAATTATTTCTCGATGAGGGATTTGTTTTTCTCTGAATAAATGTATTTCAATTAAAGTTGGATTCTTCTCATTTTTTCAGTGTGAGATGAAGCGACTTTTTTTTTTTTTCAACCCTTTTTACTGATCTTCGTGCCAATAATCAATCATGGAGGCCTCTGCAAAAGATCAGTGAGATGCAAATAACACTCCAGTCATGAAATCACGCTTATGTTGATGTACCTTTTTTATTTTGTTATGGTTGAGTTTGCATCTGATAATGATTTGTATGTGTGCAACATGATTTTCAGGCAGAAAGTGGTTTATATTTGTATTTTGTACACAGACTTCCTTCTATCTTGTTGCACAATTCTGTCTTTTTTTTTTTTTTTGACCCATGTGAGAACCAGATGTGTGGGTCTGTGTGTGTGTGTGTGGGTTTCAAGGGGGAATGTCAATCGGTCAGACAGACCCCCGCTTACGTGGCATCAGGGATAGAGTTTCAATGTGACGTAGCAATGGCCAATACTGTTTACATAAGCCTCAAAGGAGGGGGCACTATGGAGGAGGGGAGGTGATGGTGATATGGAGACGGGGAAGTACGAGTGACAGAGGGAGAGAGAGAGAGAGACGGACATGGAGACATGGAGGAGTACTGGACAGATGGAGAATTGCAGAGGGGGTAGGCTGAGTTTCAGGGGACAGCGGGGCAAGAGGGTGTGCGTGCATGTGTTTTCATTGAGAGGAACGGTCGTAAATGGGTCTGTGTGGTTTTACTACGAATTTGCATTTAGCATGCAGTGCACTTTTTGCAAAATTCCACTCCATTTACCACTTTGTTCGAGTATGTACTCAAGCACAGTGGGCAAAATACAAAAAAAAAAAAAGTTTGTGGATTAGAGCCTGTTAGAGTTGCTGAATTACAGCACTGAAAATCCAAAGGTCAGCGTATCTGGGGCATTCTGTTCAAAGGAGCAATTTTTTACAGTCCGCTCTTGCGTGTGAAGCAAATCAAATCGCAATTGCATCAAAAATATCGACCATCCAAACTTTTCCTCCTTTATTAAAGTTATAGTTGAGTGCAAAAGTTTGTCCTCCCTTGGTTTCTAGGTGAAAATCTATGATTATTGGATGTGAAAAAGAATTTCATGTTTACAGTTTAGTCAAAGGCTACAGTGAGCTCAAACGTTTGATATACTGTGGGTTATTTATGTGAATGAGCCTTACGGCAGTGTCAAAAGACATAAAGCAGTCAGTCGATGTGTTTTTCTAAGTACACTAAGGCATGAAAACTTGAGACGTTGACTATCAGTTAAGGGTCACTGGGATAAAAAATAAATAAACGGCTGCCGCAAGCTGTAAACCAGAAAATGTTGACCTTTTAGCAAGTTGGTCGAGGACATAAATGGATAAATGTTTAAACATAGGATAACAGTGCAAACCATCAATTAAGAATGTAAGACAGTGCACAAAAACAAAAATGCAACCAAAGAGTGGAAGGAAAATGATTGAAAATGACTGGGACATCATCGGAAAACAGCAGGGGATCTGAAAATGCCCTTAGAGACACAAATGGACACAAATAGCCCACTGTGTGTGTGTGTGTGTGTGTGTGTGTGTGTGTGTGTGTGTGGACACGAGTGTTTTACTGGGAAATACCCCGCTCGTATTTTTCATACAAGCTACATCCGGGACATGGAGAACCAAAACATGACGTTAATCTGTGTATGTCACTCATGAGGAAATCAATGAATTGCTTTGATAAATTTGGCTACTTGTGTCTATATGATAAAAAGACGCTACATGTTGGCTTAAAGATATGAAGTTTATCTTCTCGTGTTGAAAAACTCACATTTTTCATGTGAAATACATCGTGGGGCGGCACGGTGGTGTAGTGGTTGTTCTCCCCGTGTCCGCGTGGGTTTCCTCCGGGTGCTCCGGTTTCCCCCACAGTCCAAAGACATGCAGGTTAGGTTAACTGGTGACTCTAAATTGACCGTAGGTGTGAATGTGAGTGTGAATGGTTGTCTGTGTCTATGTGTCAGCCCTGTGATGACCTGGCGACTTGTCCAGGGTGTACCCCGCCTTTCGCCCGTAGTCAGCTGGGATAGGCTCCAGCTTGCCTGCGACCCTGTAGAAGGATAAAGCGGCTGGAGATGATGAGATGAGAAATACATCGTGGATCTGAGCGACATATTTAAATAATATTGGCTGGCTTTGAGTGGTCTATCAGATATATTCCATTCCACTAGCATGATACTGAATGAGTCGAAGACGAGTTCAATATCATGCTAGCTGAATGGAATATATCTGATATACCACGAAAAAAGCCAGCCAATATTATTATTATTATACATACACACTTTCTGCATATCAGCATTCTTGAAGGGCAGCGCGAGCTTAACCACGAATCAGGGCAGCAGTGAAGTAATCTTCCAGCCGGTGTCGTGTTCATCAGTAGTGTTAACAAATGCTAATAAAGCAGTCATGCCAGTACTATCGAGAGCAAATAGCACAGGCTAATGACCGAGAAACTAAGATTTCGGTCTCCAGATTCTTCTTCCACGCACGCTCACCACAGTAACTTTCACTCAGACTGAAGTATTCATTTTCCTGTGTAATTTACTTCGTTACTTTTAAAACCAACATTGACAACTACACACAACGGAGCGACCTGGCAGCCAAAATTCTCTCAAAATCTAACATATTTAATGAAGCAAACCTGGTGGTCATGTTTGTTTACAAATTGTCACAGTCACTTGCTAGCACAGAAATTTTACATCGCCGACGTGTCGCTTTTCCAGTTTTTCAATGTCTGTTGGTATGTTTTTCTCTTGTAAATATGCGTGAAGAATATCTAATGAAGTTTTGGTAGCCTTTTCAATGTGTCTTTCTCTTTCCTGGTGGACAAATAAATGGTTCTGTGCATGCGGAGCAGAAAAGTTTCTCATTGGATATTTGTATCAGCTCCAACGTGTGACGTTATGTTGTCTTGACAACCATGCAATATCATAAACCATATTCAACGCTCATTCTCCATTGGATAGAGTGATGTAATACACATAGGATAAGTGATATGCTAACAATATTGCATGTTTTCAAACCAAATGAATGAAAAAATAAAATAATCTTTTTGGCCATCATGAGAACACCATTCCTACAGTGAAGCATGGTGGTGGCAGCATCACGCTGTGGGGATGTTTTTCATCTGCAGGGACAGGAAAGCTGGTCAGGATTGAAGGAAAGATAGAAGGCACTTAAATACAGGGCAGTTCTGGAGGAAAACCTGTTTGAGTCGGCCAGAGGTTTGAGACTGGGACGAAGGCTCACGTTCCAGCAGAACAATGATCCTAAACATACGGCTAAAACTACACTGGAGTGGTTTAAAGGGAAACATTGAAATGTCTTGGAATGGCCTAGTCCAGGGGTTTTCAAAGTGTGGGAGAGTCAGCCCCCCTCAGAGAGCAAATAAACAACAGCGCCCCCCCTTACAATTTTTGTTGTTGCTATACTTAATGTTCCATTCGTATTTAAAAAAAATGGTGGTTGTACACATTATTTTTTTCTTTTACACATTTTAAACATCTGTGCTTTTTTTAAAACCTCTAAAATGTGTAAAAAAGAGGTTTTAAAAAGCACAGATGTTTAAAATGTGTAAAAAATCTGTGCTTTTTAAAACATATCTATCTTTTTTTTTTACACATTTTAAACATCGTGCTTTTTTATTTAAAACATCTTGTTTTACACATTTTAAACATCTCATAGCATCGTTAGCTAGCACCTCTTGGCAGACAACACACTGTGGCAGTGGAGCATCTTCAGATCCAGTCCATGCAAATCCAAACTTTAAATAATCGTGGTCATACTTCCTTCTTTTTTTGCTTGGCCCAGACTCTGTCTCCTCACTCACTGTAGCTTTAGGTACTAAAAATCGATCCATTTTGTCTCTGGTAAAGGCTAGCTGAAGTTCGCTAAATGTCCGCAATAGTAACTTATTCTGGTTTATTTTTCCTCACGTTGCGCCCCCCCTGAAGAACTCTGGCGCCCCCTAGGGGAGGCGCACCCCACACTTTGAAAAGCCCTGGCCTAGTCAAAGCCCAGACCTCAATCCATAGGCGGTTTTAAACGGGGCCCAGAGGGGGCCAGTGCCCCTGTAAAATTGCTCCTGGCCCCTGTTGTGGCCCCTGTGCTGAACAGATAATAAGATTTATTAATTTCGACGTGCGCTGGCTCGAAGATCGGAACTGACATGACGGAGTGTTCTACACGGACTCCTTAAAGCGCTACACGCACACTGTTACCTGCAGCAGAAAGACCAGCAGCAGCGCGAATTGTAAACTTCGGACGTGAGAGATAACAGCTGTCACGTCCGAAGTTTTTTGATTGAAAAGCCATCAGATACAGTAGCGTTGACACGTTTCACTGAGCCATATAAAGAAGTATTTTTTGAGCTCTTTAGACTATGCAAAATAGCTGTGGCACTCCCAGTGAGCTCTGCCTCTTGTGAGCGGAGTTTCTCCACTTTGAAACTGGTGAAGACCTACCTCCGGTCCACCATTAGTGAGCAGCGTCTAAGCAATCTTGGTGTGCTCAGCATTGAATCCAGAAGGTCCAAGGCTTTGAACCTTGATGCGTTTGTAGACCGTTTCTCAAGGAGTCACAATCGCAGAATCTTGTTGTTGTAGTGTTTCAGCCTGCTGTGAATGCTATAGGGTGATTCTGCGACCACTGTATGTGAATTTATTTTTTCTTTCTATTTTTCCCCCCTGCTGTACATAAAGAGTGAGATGATGACAGTGTGATTTAGATAAAGATAGTGATTGTACATTCAAGTCTCATGCTGTGAAAAAGAAAATTCATTCATGCTGTGAATTTAAAAAGTGTCATTGGACAGATAAAAGGTTCATTGTATGCAAAAATAGAAATCTTATTTTACAAAAAAGAGAAACATGGTTTTTAAGATTTATTGAGCACAATTTATTTTATGTTTAGGCTATTGAGACAGAATGTTTATCTCATTGTATTTATGCTCAATGTATTTTGTTTTGGTTTTAAATAAACTAAACAAAACATTTTGAACGCTTAAATATTGCCATGTTTTTTCCTTATATGTGCCCCCCTGAAAAAACACTGGCCCCAACTCGGCCCCCCTAGTAATTTTGGTCTAGAACCGCCACTGCCTCAATCCAATTGAGAATCTGTGGCATAACTTGAAGATCGCTGTACATCAACACAACCCATCTAACTTGAAGGAGTTGGAGCAGTGTTGCCTTGAGGAATGGACAAAAATCCCAGTGGCTAGATATGCTAAGCTAATAGAGACATACCCCAAGAGACTTGCAGCTGTAATTACAGCAAAAGGTGGCTCTACAAAGTATTGACTTTGAGAGGGGTGAATACCTATGCACATTCCAGATTTCTGTTTTTTCATCTTAATTATTGTTTGTGTCACAATAAAACAACAATTTTCACCTTTAAAGCGGTCGGCATGTTGTGTAAATCAAATGGTACTAACCCTCCAAAAATCCATTTTAATTCCAGCTTAAATTGACAGTGTCAATTTTAATGCGACAAAACAGGACAAACACCAAGGGGGATGAATACTTTTTGCAAGACAGTGCACGAAATGTCATAATGAAATGGACAGTAGAACTGTATTGCATTTATAATGTTTTCTTCGCTGTTCCTTATTTAAATAAAATTGCTAGAACTGAGGACATTTTGGAGGGTTTGCTGATGTAGTTTAACAGTCAGTGAAAAGCTATTAAGGCCAAGTTTACATTAGACCGTATCTGTCTCGTTTTCTTCGCGGATGCACTGTCCGTTTACATTAAACCGCCGGGAAATGCCGGGAAACGGGAATCCGCCAGCGTCCACGTATTCAATCCAGATCGTGTCAGCTCCGGTGCTGTGTAAACATTGAGAATACGCGGATACGCTGTGCTGAGCTCTAGCTGGCGTCTCATCGGACAACGTCACTGTGACATCCACCTTCCTGATTCGCTGGAGTTGGTCATGTGACGTGACTGCTAAAAAACGGCGCGGACTTCCGCCTTGTATCACCTTTCATTAAAGAGTATAAAAGTATGAAAATACTGCAAATACTGATGCAAATACTGCCCATTGTGTAGTTATGATTGTCTTTAGGCTTGCCATCCTTCCACTTGCAAGTGGTAAGTGATATGCGCTGGGATCACACACACAGCGGCTCAGTCCCGAATCACAGCTTGTGCACTTCACTCGCGCGCTCTGTGAGCTGCGCAAGGCCAGAGTGTGCACCCTCCAGAGGGCACTCGCTGTTCAGGGCGGAGTGATTTGGAGCGCAGGATGCCTGCGGAGCCGAGCGTATCCGTGTATTGGTGTTGCTGTGTGCACGCAAATCGTGTATTGGTGTTGCTGTGTGCACACTAATCGTTTTAAAAACGTTAATCTGATGATCCGCTGATACGGTCTAATGTAAACATGGGCTAAGTGTTGTGACAAAGTAAACGCTCCACACCCTCTTGTAAGAGGAGATGTTTAAGATAGAGTAGCAGTCAGCGTTTTCTTCCCCTCAGATGATGGGGAAGGGGAAAAAAAAAAAAAAACTAATGTCCCAGAATCTTTCTCTATTGGAGAACAGATGGAGAACAGTCTGGTGGATTTCTGCTTCCACTGCACATTTAGTGGATGAAATGTTTTCAGCCATTCTTGCTTTTGGTTTTCTGCTGTTGTAGCCCATTCACCTTAAATTTTGGCATGTTGAGATGCTTTTCTGCTCATCACAGTTGTAAAGAGTGGTTAAGTTGAGTTACTCTAGCCTTCCTGTCAGCTTGAACCAGTCAGGCCATCCTTTTCTGCCCACAGAATTTCCACTTACTGGATTTTTTTTGTTTGTTTGTTTTTCTCGCCATTTTTTGTAAACTGTACAGACCATTGAGAGTGAAAATTACAGATCAGCAGTTTCTGAGAAACTCAAACCAGCCCTTCTGTCACTAACAACCGTGCCACTGTCAAAGTCACCGAGATCATATTTTTCCTCCGTTCTGATGTTTAATGCGAATATTAACTGAAGATCGTGGCTTATATCTACATGAATTTATGAATGAAGCTGCTGCTACAGTTTTGGCTGATTAGATAATAATAATTCCGTGAAATATTCCAGTTAATATGTGTTGATATTGGTTGCTCATTGGGTGTTCCGATAGTGTTCTACTCTCTCATCTCCCGCTCAACATCTTTAACACAGACAGTTATGTTTTGGATAGTCATCTTGAAATGATGAAATGCTGAAAACACTCGTGCCAATAACTGAATGAAGCCATATGGAGTTTTTTTTATTTTTTTTTAGGCACTCTGCTTATTTGCGTTTGTTTTTCTCCATTTCTGTAATGGAGCGATAGTGTACATTAAGTTCCTACATAAAGACGATATAACTGTAAACCTTGAAGACAGCTAATCAAAAGTGCCTATACTTTTAAATGAAATGTTTCTCTAATGAACACGTCATGCGGTCACTAAGGGTCAACGCGAAAGAAAAACACCAGAGTATATTTGCCTCGGGTGCAAAATCTGAAAGGAGTTAGTGCGTACATGTATGTTGGGAGGAGTAATGGGATGTGGAGAGTTAACATCAGTCAGCTGTTGAGTGTTACACTGTCAAGACAGAGCAGAGTTGCCATGTTTTGAGGAATTCGACGCTATTTTGTGCGTTTGGCAAAATTCATTCCATTCCGAATTGAAAAAAACTTGCTCAATTGTGCAAAGGTCAAGTGTACACTGCAAAAAACGGCCTTTCAAAAATAAGAAATAAAAGATTAAAACAAAGCAATATTTGCTTGAATCAGGTGAAAAAAATCTGCCAATGGAACTAGTCAAATTTGACTTGGTAAGATTTCTTAAAGTAAGATGAAAAATCTAACCTGTTTTTAGGTGAAATAATTCCAAAATAAGATTGGGGAACTTATTATGCGAGATAGGGCGGCACGGTGGTGTAGTGGTTAGCGCTGTCGCCTCACAGCAAGAAGGTCCTGGGTTCGAGCCCCGGGGCCGGCGAGGGCCTTTCTGTGTGGAGTTTGCATGTTGTCCCCGTGTCCGCGTGGGTTTCCTCCGGGTGCTCCGGTTTCCCCCACAGTCCAAAGACATGCAGGTTAGGTTAACTGGTGACTCTAAATTGACCGTAGGTGTGAATGTGAGTGTGAATGGTTGTCTGTGTCTATGTGTCAGCCCTGTGATGACCTGGCGACTTGTCCAGGGTGTACCCTGCCTTTCGCCCGTAGTCAGCTGGGATAGGCTCCAACTTGCCTGCGACCCTGTAGAACAGGATAAAGCGGCTACAGATAATGAGATGAGATTATGCGAGATCTGATTAACTCAAAATAATCAAAATAGTTCTTATAACAAGATCGTACTTCTTACATTTAGACCCCGTCCACACGTAGCCGGGTATCTGCTAAATCGAAGATATTTTTCTACGTTTTGGCCTGTCATCCACATGAAAACACATCAAAAACGAATATTTAAAAAAACTCCGGGCAAAGTGAAGATTTTTGAAAACTCTGTGTATGCCTTTTCGTGTAGACAGAGATAACCGGAGTTTTGCGTTTTAGAACGTCACAATCTGCGCCAAAAAAATGACAACAAATCTGCCCTGACGTCAAACGTGCGACCTTTGTTTACTGCAGAAGCCAGATTAAGCATGGACAAAGAGTAATGGATCGGAGTAGTGCCTTGAAAGCGTTAATTATTGTGCAGGTGCTATTTACATGTTTAATTTTAGAAGCCCAACTACTGACAAGATTCCCAATCAACGTTTTCTTGCGTCTTTTGAAGTTTATACTCCAAAATTGTGTTTAGAAGCAATTCTGTCTCCGAGTCTGTCCAGACGAACGAGCTTGGCGCCATGTTTTATGTTTAGGCGGAAGTGACGCCAACAGAGGGCTATTCTGATGCGATTAGGGGGTAGGATTTGGGGAAATAATGCCATCTACAGGTTTGGAATGCTTATGAATGTGATTGAAAACGCAGATGTTCGGTTATGCGTGGAAGGGATTTTTTTCGAAGACGAGGTGGTGTAGATAAAACATTTTTATAAACGGAGGGGGGGAAAATGTTCGGTTTTAAAAATACCCGGCTACGTGTGTACATGGCCTTAGCCATTCAAGTCATTTTTATTTATTTCATTTTAACAGTATTTCACTTAAATTCATGACAAAGTCTTCGCAGTAAAACTGAATTTAAGATAAATATACTAATATTAGGATTGTTAAATTCTACAACTAAGCATTGCTAGCTTAAAAGATTCTCCTTTTGTGACCTGTAATTAGTAAAATACTCTAGATATGAGACCAGAGGCTATCTTGAATCAAGTTGACGACTCGTGTAGCATTGCAACAAGTTTTTTTTTTTTTTTTCCCATTTCAACATTCAAACATCTCTTAAGGTTCCACTTCCCCAGGACCTCAGGCACCAAAAAAAAAAAAATTCTACGCATTTTGACTTACAGTGCTTACACAACGCCAAAGCAACAGTGCATTTTGGGGGCACTGACTGTTCATGTGTACGAGGGGTTTACAAGATCAGGCACAAAACAAACAAACAAACAAAACACTGAACTTAACTCACAGCATTCCAAAAAGACCTCACTAAAACGCCCTCCACTCACTCCTAGCCTTTTTGAAGGCACTTGTCTGGTCTAGAGTCTGTACAGCATCTAGAAGGAGCTCACTCTGAATGACTGAGAAAACAGTCGCGGTAAACAGGATCTGTAAGGTGGAGTTGAATATAATGAAAGATTCAAAGATTTCAGTAAAGTTCATTTATTCCCAAAACAAGCATACTTTGTTTTTTTTTCTTGAAACAAGATGAACCGGGCGGCACGGTGGTGTAGTGGTTAGCGCTGTCGCCTCACAGCAAGAAGGTCCTGGGTTCGAGCCCCGTGGCCGGCGAGGGCCTTTCTGTGTGGAGTTTGCATGTTCTCCCCGTGTCCGCGTGGGTTTCCTCCGGGTGCTCCGGTTTCCCCCACAGTCCAAAGACATGCAGGTTAGGTTAACTGGTGACTCTAAATTGACCGTAGGTGTGAATGTGAGTGTGAATGGTTGTCTGTGTCTATGTGTCAGCCCTGTGATGACCTGGCGACTTGTCCAGGGTGTACCCTGCCTTTCGCCCGTAGTCAGCTGGGATAGGCTCCAACTTGCCTGCGACCCTGTAGAACAGGATAAAGCGGCTACAGATAATGAGATGAGATTATGCGAGATCTGATTAACTCAAAATAATCAAAATAGTTCTTATAACAAGATCGTACTTCTTACATTTAGACCCCGTCCACACGTAGCCGGGTATCTGCTAAATCGAAGATATTTTTCTACGTTTTGGCCTGTCATCCACATGAAAACACATCAAAAACGAATATTTAAAAAAACTCCGGGCAAAGTGAAGATTTTTGAAAACTCTGTGTATGCCTTTTCGTGTAGACAGAGATAACCGGAGTTTTGCGTTTTAGAACGTCACAATCTGCGCCAAAAAAATGACAACAAATCTGCCCTGACGTCAAACGTGCGACCTTTGTTTACTGCAGAAGCCAGATTAAGCATGGACAAAGAGTAATGGATCGGAGTAGTGCCTTGAAAGCGTTAATTATTGTGCAGGTGCTATTTACATGTTTAATTTTAGAAGCCCAACTACTGACAAGATTCCCAATCAACGTTTTCTTGCGTCTTTTGAAGTTTATACTCCAAAATTGTGTTTAGAAGCAATTCTGTCTCCGAGTCTGTCCAGACGAACGAGCTTGGCGCCATGTTTTATGTTTAGGCGGAAGTGACGCCAACAGAGGGCTATTCTGATGCGATTAGGGGGTAGGATTTGGGGAAATAATGCCATCTACAGGTTTGGAATGCTTATGAATGTGATTGAAAACGCAGATGTTCGGTTATGCGTGGAAGGGATTTTTTTCGAAGACGAGGTGGTGTAGATAAAACATTTTTATAAACGGAGGGGGGGAAAATGTTCGGTTTTAAAAATACCCGGCTACGTGTGTACATGGCCTTAGCCATTCAAGTCATTTTTATTTATTTCATTTTAACAGTATTTCACTTAAATTCATGACAAAGTCTTCGCAGTAAAACTGAATTTAAGATAAATATACTAATATTAGGATTGTTAAATTCTACAACTAAGCATTGCTAGCTTAAAAGATTCTCCTTTTGTGACCTGTAATTAGTAAAATACTCTAGATATGAGACCAGAGGCTATCTTGAATCAAGTTGACGACTCGTGTAGCATTGCAACAAGTTTTTTTTTTTTTTTTCCCATTTCAACATTCAAACATCTCTTAAGGTTCCACTTCCCCAGGACCTCAGGCACCAAAAAAAAAAAAATTCTACGCATTTTGACTTACAGTGCTTACACAACGCCAAAGCAACAGTGCATTTTGGGGGCACTGACTGTTCATGTGTACGAGGGGTTTACAAGATCAGGCACAAAACAAACAAACAAACAAAACACTGAACTTAACTCACAGCATTCCAAAAAGACCTCACTAAAACGCCCTCCACTCACTCCTAGCCTTTTTGAAGGCACTTGTCTGGTCTAGAGTCTGTACAGCATCTAGAAGGAGCTCACTCTGAATGACTGAGAAAACAGTCGCGGTAAACAGGATCTGTAAGGTGGAGTTGAATATAATGAAAGATTCAAAGATTTCAGTAAAGTTCATTTATTCCCAAAACAAGCATACTTTGTTTTTTTTTCTTGAAACAAGATGAACCGGGCGGCACGGTGGTGTAGTGGTTAGCGCTGTCGCCTCACAGCAAGAAGGTCCTGGGTTCGAGCCCCGTGGCCGGCGAGGGCCTTTCTGTGTGGAGTTTGCATGTTCTCCCCGTGTCCGCGTGGGTTTCCTCCGGGTGCTCCGGTTTCCCCCACAGTCCAAAGACATGCAGGTTAGGTTAACTGGTGACTCTAAATTGACCGTAGGTGTGAATGTGAGTGTGAATGGTTGTCTGTGTCTATGTGTCAGCCCTGTGATGACCTGGCGACTTGTCCAGGGTGTACCCCGCCTTTCACCCGTAGTCAGCTGGGATAGGCTCCAGCTCGCCTGCGACCCTGTAGAACAGGATAAAGCGGCTAGAGATAATGAGATGAGAATGAGATGAGACAAGATGAACCGCATTTGACAAATGTCCAAAATGTACTTACTTGTTTTTTAAAAAAAACTTGTTTTATTTTCAAAGGTGCTCCAAATAAGACTTTTTCAAGACATTTTGTCTATACAAGATTTTCAAGATGGACTGTCTAAAAACTAGCCTTTCTAGCTAAATGGGGTTTTGCTTGTTGGGCAATTATGTCTTATAATAAGGGTGGCTAGATGTTTTGACTTGAAAATAGACAAATAAACTTCCTAAGATTTTTATTTTTTGCAGTGTAACCCCTGTGGCTACCTTGGTGAACTTGTAGGATTTAGGTAGAAATAAGCTCCTCATAGTACATAAAGCCCAACTATTACAGGAAAAAAAAAAAAAAGATATTTGAACTCTACGCTAATTTTCAGTTTTGTTCTATATGGGACGAAGTGAATGCAAAATGAATGTCTAGTCATCTCTCAGGTAAAATGTTTTGGATTATGTTAAGTGATTGACAGCATTAGTATACACATTTATTTATTGATTGATTTATTTTCATTTATTTGACTTGTCCACGATCGCTGTGTCACAGTTTAAGAAAGTCAGCAGCTATATTAAGTGATCAGAGGAATTGAAAGGCTGGAAGGAAATAGCAAGAGACAGAGGAAGTGAACTCTCAATGAAAATTTGGAGATAAAATTTTACAGCTGGGTCGTGCTGTTCTGCACTCGATTAAACATAACAAATCTGGCTCACCACGTACTGGCAAAAATTCAGCAGTGCTCAAGTTCATGCAAAAAAGTCCACTGATCACACTATTTTTTAGCTAATATAGGGATGATGTTTACATCATATGAGAGGGAAGGTTTTAATTAAACAAAAGTGATGGAGAACCTTATTATTAGCTCAGTTGCTTGCGATTGTGATTTAAGTGACCTAGCGTCGTATCCAGGTCAGATTCCCATCTGACTCCCAGTGTTCCCTGGAGACTCTCAGGATCCACCGTGACTCTGTCCAGAACAAAGACGTGATTGAAGATGATCAAATTTATCAAGAAAAGACGGACCTGATATTCTACAGCAGTGCTCATTTGATAACACTGTCCATAATAGAACCAGTAGGAACTTACAGGAATATGTCTCTTTCTGTTCTTTCCTCATGACCGTTAATTAACAGTTATTCCACGAAATCGAGTCGTACATGAGCTGATAGCCGACGAGGCGCGTAGTGCCGAGCCGGCTATAAGCCGTGTACGACAAGATTGAGTGGAATAACTCTTTTATTCTATCCACATTGACTGGATTTTGAGAAACAGAGCATTTTTATTTTTATTTTTTGCAAATTTGATAAATAAACTTTATACAAAATGTCCGACAATCATTTCCGCTGAGAATGTAAACAAACCGGCGAAAAGACAGTAGCAATTTGTGAAAAATGTGATAATAATAATTCTTGAAAAATAAAAAAGATACTTTCTTATCGTCACATGCTTTCATTCCATATTTTGTAGCTTTCTTTTTTTGGATTTTTTTGGGGGTTTTCTTCTTCTTCTTCTTTAAGGTTTTTTGGTGGTTGGCAAACCAACTTAAAGGAGAACTGAAGGTACATTTTTTTATTATCAAAATTCTATTTATCTCATTTTATTAAATATAGGAACACATTTTTGATAACCATTTTGTCGCTGCTATAGCAAGTTCTGAGTGTTTGAAATATGCTCTGTAATAGATCAGTCCATATATCAAAGCAAAGGCCGTAAACGAGATTCGTTGAGACCTGTGCGAGACATCGTAGGACGGAAGTAAAACGTACAGTGGAAATCAAAGTGACCGACATCCGCCAACGTTGTCAAAAGACGCGCGCGCCCTCCTACGAATGCTGACGTAATCAAGCCGGAAGTTTTGTTTGTTTTGATAGCAATCAGGAAAGTTTGAAAAAAGTCGGCAGTAATCGTCATTTAAACTCGTTTTTGTGCAATATTTCATTTGGAAAACAGTTTTCAAAATGGCGGCACTGACACCTGGCTGACACTTGACATTTCGAAGTCTCGCACAAGTCTCGTGAAGATCGCGTGGATAAGCGACGCCTGCTGTGGGCCGAACGAACTAAATTCAACACGGCTAAAAACCGAATAGGCCGATAAGTATAATATTTAATTGCAATTAGTTGCCAACACGAGTCACGATTTTAGGTTACTAAAACCGAAAACGTAATTCAATAACACGTTAATTAAGAAATAAAACAAGTTTAAAAATGACTTCAGTTCTCCTTTAAAGGTGCATTACCACCACCGACTGGGCTGGAGTGTGGAACAAGAGATATTGTCGGGGGGGACTACAATGATGCTTGAAAGTTTGTGAACCCTTTAGAATTTTCTATATTTCTGCATAAATATGACCTAAAACATCATCAGATTTTCACACAAGTCTTAAAAGTAGATAAAGAGAACCCAGTTAAACAAATGAGACAAAAATATTATACTTGGTAATTTATTTATTGAGGAAAATGATCCAATATTACATATCTGTGAGTGGCAAAAGTATGCGAACCTTTGCTTTTAGTATCTGGTGTGACCCCCTTGTGCAGCAATAACTGCAACTAAACGTTTCCGGTAACTGTTGATCAGTCCTGCACACCGGCTTGGAGGAATTTGAGCCCGTTCCTCCGTACAGAACAGCTTCAACTTTGGGATGTTGGTGGGTTTCCGTTGGTGGGCAAGCCGTCCTGGCCCAGATGCAGCAAAACAGGCTCAAACCATGATACTACCACCACCATGTTTCATAGATGGGATAAGGTTCTTATGCTGGAATACAGTGCTTTCCTTTCTCCAAACATAATGCTTCTCATTTAAACCAAAAAGTTCTATTTTGGTCTCATCAGTCCACAAAACATTTTTCCAATAGCCTTCTGGCTTGTCCACGTGATCTGGAGACTGCAGACGAGCAGCAGTGTTCTTTTTGGAGAGCAGTGGCTTTCTCCTTGCACCCCTGCCATGCACACCATTGTTGTTCAGTGTTTTCCTGATGGTGGACTCATGAACATTAACATTAGCCAATGTGAGAGAGGCCTTCAGTTGCTTAGAAGTTACCCTGGGGTCCTTTGTGACCTCGCTGGCTATTACACGCCTTGCTCTTGGAGTGACCTTTGTTGGTGGACCACTCCTGGGGAGGGTAACAATGGTCTTGAATCTCCTCCATTTGTACACAATCTGTCTGACTGTGGATTGGTGGAGTCCAAACTCTTTAGAGATGGTTTTGTAACCTTTTCCAGCCTGATGAGCATCAACAACACTTTTTCTGAGGTCCTCAGAAATCTCCTTTGTTCGTGCCATGATACACTTCCACAAACATGTGTTGTGAAGCTCAGACTTTGATAGATCCCTGTTCTTTAAATAAAACAGGGTGCCCACTCACACCTGATCGTCATCCCATTGATTGAAAACACCTGACTCTAATTTCACCTTCAAATTAACTGCTAATCCTAGAGGTTCACATACTTTTGCCACTCACAGATATGTAATATTGGATCATTTTCCTCAATAAATAAATGACCAAGTATAATATTTTTATCTCATTTGTTTAACTGGGTTCTGTTTATCTACTTTTAGGACTTGTGTGAAAATCTGATGATGTTTTAAGTCATATTTATGCAGACATGTAGACAATTCTAAAGGGTTCACAAACTTTCAAGCACCATTGTATATTCTTTTATCTATTTCTGTTTCTTTTAAATACTTGATATATAGCAATTTTGGGGGTTTTGTTTTCGAGTAGAGTTTTTATTTCATTTCATCCTCGGTTGGTCCAGCAACACGCGCCGCCATTTTGTTTTTCTCTACTCATGGTACCGGTATATGAGCTGACAGCCTTGTAGTAGAGTAGCCAATCAGAGCACGCGATTGCTCATATCCAGTGAATGTGGTGTAGGTGTAGGAATTGCATTCCTTTGCTGCATTAATAATTGTCATAATAATTGGTAAGTCCTCACAAGGATAGTAAGGCAGACGTGTGTGTGTGTGTGTGTGTGTGTGTGTGTGTGTGTGTGTGTGTGTGTGTGTGTATCAAACTAAAGCTTCTCTAACAATACAGAAGGCAGTGATGGGTTAATGATGAAATGCTAAAAGGATTTTAATTCAAGCCGGGATCAATAGTTTGAGGGTGTGACATTAAAGTGCATTCATTGGAAAATATATACAGAATTCAGGGAGATGGAGCAGAGTGGTGCTCCAGCAGGTCACGGTTCCTAATTCCTGCTTCATCACATCGGCTTGCTATAAATGAGACAGCATGAATTGTGTTAGCGTGTGTGTGTGCGATTACCGAATTAAATATTGCTTGCATGTTTAGAGGAAATAGTTATATGACTGATTACATTCCTCTCTTTTGCCAATGCTGCTTGACTCTTTTTTTTTTTAACTGACTTTCCTTTTCCTCTTCTGCTCTTCTCCTTTTCTCTGCCAAGTTTGGATGTATGGCCTACAGGACAGTCCCACCAAGTCTGAGGCCTCAGGTAGCTATTTCTCTTTTACTGAATGTCACCTGTGCATTGCGCATTCCCTTTCTCCCCCCCCTTTTTTTTGCATACTTAAAATGCCATTCCACCATTGGATGTATTCTTTGGCATAAAATACAATATATTTTGACAACATATATAAATGGTATCACTAGATAGAGAAATCTTTTAGCTTCAAAATGATATCTCATCTCATCTCATTATCTCTAGCCGCTTTATCCTTCTACAGGGTCGCAGGCAAGCTGGAGCCTATCCCAGCTGACTACGGGCGAAAGGCGGGGTACACCCTGGACAAGTCGCCAGGTCATCACAGGGCCGACACATAGACACAGACAACCATTCACACTCACATTCACACCTACGGTCAATTTAGAGTCACCAGTTAACCTAACCTGCATGTCTTTGGACTGTGGGGGAAACCGGAGCACCCGGAGGAAACCCACGCGGACACGGGGAGAACATGCAAACTCCGCACAGAAAGGCCCTCGCCGGCCACGGGGCTCGAACCCGGACCTTCTTGCTGTGAGGCGACAGCGCTAACCACTACACCACCGTGCCGCCCCTTCAAAATGATATATCAAACATAATTTTTTGACAACGACAAGTATATTAATTTTGCGACCAAAGTCACCTACCCTTTTAATTTCCGCGCGTGATGTCATCGGCAGGTGCCCCTTCTTGTGTACCACGTGACGTGTGACGTGGCACATATTATCAGCAATGGCGGATAGAACGCGATAAAAATACCAATAAATCTAGCTAACTGAAAGAGTAACTCAAAATTTTTCGCAATTTTTTTGGCCCCATATACGAGGAGAAATGACTCTCTCACTTTGGGGGTTTCCTGGTCTAAAAATAGACCGACACGTGGTACACAAGAAGGGGAACCTGCCGATGACATCACGTTTCACTAACGCGTGGACATTAAAAGGGTAGGTGACTTTGGTCGCAAAATTAATATACTTGTCGTTGTCAAAAAATTGTGTTTGATATATCATTTTGAAGCTAAAAGATTTCTCTGTCTAGTCATGTCATAAAATATATTGTATTTTATGCCAAAGAAAACATCCAATGGTGGAATGGCACTTTAACATTATAAACCTTGCATATAATTTTCCATGTTCCATCTCATGTCTATCCATCACCTTTCTGAGTACTCACCAGTGTAGTACAGTAGCACGATGTTAAGCATCTGTTAAAGGTATCAACACGTTTAAAATAAAACAAACGTCATCAGTAATCTGTTCCATGTTCCATCAATTTCCAAAGCGAGGCTGGATCTAAAAATGGCTGCCTCATGTCTAACCTTATTTGCAGCCCTCACCAGAATGCAATTGTCATGAGTTTTAGGAACGATGGCATGCAAATAAACATTTCAGCCAATACTGCACTCATCCTTTGGAAATAAACAGCGTTCGGGAAGGCTTGAAGCATCTGGAGGACATCTTCCCCAAGTTCCTCGCACACAACTGGTCTATTTGGGGCAAAACAGGAAAACATGTGATGTTGCCTTGTTTCAGAAAAAAAAAAAAACTAAAGTTGAAGCAACAATATGATGCTAATTGAAATATTTTGCAAGCGTTTCCTTTTTTCACCAAAGGCAAGTGTTTAGGCTTAGAAACAAGAGCAGAAAGACTCGAACAATCGGAGGTGCTGAAGAGCTTTTGCCAGAACTTGCTTGCACTGTGTACGGTACACTGGCTTCCTTTTGGATTTGATGTCTCCAAGAATGGAAGTGAAATGTTTTGGATCAGGAGCCCAGAAATGTAATGTACGGTACTGTCCAAACTCAGAAGGTCAGCATTGTTCTATGTCATTGAGATACATCTGAGTTCTTTACAACAAACTCATTTGTGCTGTTCGGTTTCGTGAATAGACGCGTCATTATTGTGTAAAGCCCTTCTAATGACGTTGTTCTGTTTCTGACACTTGACTAAAGTGACGTACAGGACAGTTCTGTCTCTCCTGTAGGTGACCGACATTTTGTGGCAAAGGATTTCATGGTAAACCTAAATAAAGTGCTTGAGAAGATTGAAAACCACAATGTGCCAGCAGGCTTATTTCTGGGTGTTTGCTGATAAAATGACCCTGATGCCTTTTCATTAAAGAGCAAATCACCATCTGTTCAACATGGAAGAGGCTTATGTAAGCTAAACACATACAGTAATACAGTGTCTTGCAAAAGTATCCACCCCCCTTGGTGTTTGTCCTGTTTTGTCGCATTATAAGCTGGGATTAAAATGGATTTTTGGAGGGTTAGCACCATTTGATTTACACAACATGCCTACCACTTTAAAGCTGCAAATTGTTGTTTTATTGTGACACAAACAATAATTAAGATGAAAAAACAGAAATCTGGAGTGTGCATAGGTATTCACTCCCTTTCGTATGAAACCCCTCACATGATGTCTGTATAAATCAACCTGTTCTGGAAGGACCCTGACTCTGCAACACTACTAAGCAAGCAACATGAAAACCAAGGAGCCTCCAAACAGGTCAGAGACAAAGTTGTGGAGAAATATAGATCAGGGTTGGGTTATAAAAAATATCCCAAACTTTGAATATCCCACAGAGCACCATTAAATCCATTATAGCAACATGGAAAGAATATGGCACCACTACAAACCTGACAAGAGAAGGCCGCCCACCAAAACTCACAGACTGGGCAAGGAGGGCATTAATCAGAGATGCAACAAAGACACCAAAGAGAGCACTGAAGGAGCTGCAAAGATCCACAGTGGAGGTGGGAGTATCTGTCCGTAGGACCACTTTAAGCCGTACACTCCACAGAGCGGGGCTTTATGGAAGAGTGGGCAGAAAAAAGCCATTGCTTAAGAAAACACATTTGGAGTTTGCCCAACAGCATGTAGCAGACTCCCCAAACACATGGAAGAAGATTCTCTGGTCAGATGAGACTAAAATTGATCTTTTTGGCCATCATGGGAAACGCCATGTGTGGTGCAAACCCAACACCCTGAGAACCACCATCCCTACAATGAAGCATGGTGGTGGCAGCATTATGCTGTGGGGATATTTTTCATCTGCAGGGACAGGAAAGCTGGTCAGGACTGAAGGAAAGATGGATGGCACTAAATACAGGGCAATTCTGGAGGAAAACCTGTTTGAGTCGGCCAGAGGTTTGAGACTTGGACGAAGGTTCACATTCCAGCAGGACAATGACCCTAAATATACTGCTAAAGCTACACTGGAGTGATTTAAAGGGAAACATTGAAATGTCTTGAAATGGCCTAATCAAAGCCCAGACCTCAATCCAATTGAGAATCTGTGGCATAACTTGAAGATTGCTGTACACCAACGCAACCCATCTAACTTGAAGGAGTTGGAGCAGTTTTGCCTTGAGGAATGGGCAAAAATCCCAGTGGCTAGATGTGCTAAGCTAATAGAGACATACCCCAAGAGACTTGCAGCTGTAATTGCAGCAAAAGGTGGCTCTACAAAGTATTGACTTGGGGGGATGAATACCTATGCACACTCCAGATTTCTGTTTTTTCATCTTAATTATTGTTTGTGTCACAATAAAACAACAATTTTCACCTTTAAAGTGGTCGGCATGTTGTGTAAATCAAATGGTGCTAACCCTCCAAAAATCCATTTTAATTCCAGCTTGTAATACGACAAAACAGGACAAACACCAAGGGAGATGAATACTTTTGCAAGACACTGTATATACATATCTAGGCACTGCCTAAAAGCAGAACTATCGATGAGTGTATAAGCAGAATATTTGCAAGGGCACAAAATCAGCCTAAATAGAGTAATAATATTATAGCATATGAACCATTGAATTGTGTAGTAATCAGCCATCATGCTGGTGAGACGGTGGATGTAATCGAGAAAAAGCGAGAGAGCAGTGAGTCAATCCCATATACTTACATTGGTGTGTATTCTCTCTCTCTCTCTCTCTCTCTCTCTCTCTCTCTCTCTCTCTCTCTCTCTTTCTGTATGTGTATGTATACATAGTGTTGTGTCGTTCACGTCAGTAAATTGCTGCATTGTCTTGTGACAGTGATACCAATAATGAGAGAGACATTGCAATTGCGAATTCATATTTACTTCTTTCTTTGACACTGCATGCCAGAAACACCACGACATTTATTATGGTGTGACTCCGCTGGGTGCCTGGTGGACAGCAGTGAACCAGCGCTTTCACTTTAGATCATTACTATATAATTGCTATCGAATATCAAACTTGATTTGTCAAACAGTTGTCTGGTTACATCTGTCATGTCCACGTGCGTTGGTGTGCGTGCAGTGCCATTCGGACTAATTACCATGCGCCTGTTCCTGATTAGAGCGCAATCAGAGCGCATGCATATAAGGACTCTCAGTAACACACAGACTTTGCAAAGTACAGCACTGTGCAAAAGTCTTAGGCACATGTAAAGAAATGCTGTAGACCAAAAATGGCTTAAAAATAATGAAATGAAATGTTTCAACGTTAAAAAAAATCCTATAAACAGCAGTAAGCCATAATAAATGAAACAAAGTCAGTCGTTGGTGTGAGACGAGCCTTTGCTTTAAAAAAAAAAGTGGTCTCAGGTACAGTGAGTGCAGTTTTTATAAGGAAACTGAGCTGTAGGTTTTACTTGAGCATCTTACAGAACACAGCCACAGTTCTTCCGGACACTTTGACTGTCACACTCACTTTTTTGTTTTGCAGCAAAACCCGTTTGAAATCACGAGTGAAATTGATCCTTAATTTTACGAGGAACCATACGATTACTTGTTTATAATATATAGGGACAAATTCATACTTCGGAAGCCATTCAAGTTCACAGCATTTGTCATTCACGTTTTCTGAACCAATCAGGGCGCGAGACTATCTTGCACGTTTGAATCAGTTTCTAAAGCGTCTTTCGTCATGACATGGCGTCACGACACGAGGATTTTGAAAGTGGGTTTGCAAAATATTATCGGAACTTCTTTACAAAAGTCGTTTTGTTGACAAAATTTGCTTATTTCTTTGTAACCGTAACCAAGCAACGAACTAGCCAATAGCATTTCAGAAATACGGCCCCGTGTTAAGGAAAAAAGCCCTCCTTGACTGACCAATCAGAATTGAGTAATTTGGCCCTATGTATTATAACCTCTGATATCCTGTCTGTGCTTTGACTCAGTGTTGTAGTTGAGTCACTAAACCTAGAGTCTGAGTCCAGTCTCGAATCCGCAGTGTACAAGTCCGAGTCATTAAAAAAAAAATTCGAGTCGAGTCCACTATTCATCTGAGTCGTGTCCGAGAACAAGACTCCAACTGCACCATTTGATGGTTAGTTTTTTTCCTGAACATGACAGATGAACAGGTGAATGTGCTTCTCTTTGTCAGTGTGTGTGAAGTATTCTGTCAGAGATGGTTTGGGAGACGGGTGTAAGTGCAGAAGGTGTGTTTATTAATACAAGTGAAGACGGTAAACAATTCAGAACGGCAGGCAAAATCGTAAAACAGTGAAACAGGCAATAGGTCAAGCGAGTGCGCAAACAGGCTATCATAGACTCTCGGCAGAATCAAAGACGAGAAACAGGAAATCAGGGATCAGGAAACCAAACAAGGAAATAAGGCTCGGTAATGTGTCAGCAACGCAACTCAATACTTTGCAAAGTAAGTGTGTTTTTCACAGTTCTTATATAGGCGCGCTGATTGCGCCTTAATCCTGTGCAGGTGCGAGTCGTCTACGGCGCGCAAGAGAGTCCGCTTGGCACATGCGCTGTCCGGAGCGCGCCCGAGAGTCTATCTGATGCATGCGCCAAGGTGCACAGGTGTGACACTCTTGCATGAAATTAGTATTAAAATGAATGTAGATATAAATATCTTATGCAAATTATTATGGTGGGCGGCACGGTGGTGTAGTGGTTAGCGCTGTCGCCTCACAGCAAGAAGGTCCGGGTTCGAGTTCCGTGGCCGGCGAGGGCCTTTCTGTGCGGAGTTTGCATGTTCTCCCCGTGTCCGCATGGGTTTCCTCCGGGTGCTCCGGTTTCCCCCACAGTCCAATAGACATGCAGGTTAGGTTAACTGTGACTCTAAATTGAGCATAGGTGTGAATGTGAGTGTGAATGGTTGTCTGTGTCTATGTGTCAGCCCTGTGATGACCTGGCGACTTGTCCAGGGTGTACCCCGCCTTTCGCCCGTGGTCAGCTGGGATGGGCTCCAGCTTGCCTGCGACCCTGGTAAAAGGATAAAGCGGCTAGAGATAATGAGATGAGAAATTATTATGGCATGTTAGAAAAAATAAAGAAAAATCCGAGTCCCCGTCTCCAGTTCATGAGTCCGAATGCAGTTAATGCATGAGTCCAAGTCCGAGTCATCAGTGCTCAAGTCCAAGTCAAATCACGAGTCCTTAAAATTAGGCTACAAGTCGGACTCGAGTACTACAAGCCTGGCTTCAATGGACCACTGCCAGTTTTTCGACTCTGCCTTTTGTCGACATTTTGAATCTGCTTGCTAGTGTGCTTTCAATAAAACTCTTCCTGCACTTGCATCCATCTGTCGCCCTTACATGACAGAAACCGTCAATTGTCCAACAGGCTAATGGACTAATAAAACTGTTTTAACAAGTTTCATATCAAACAGTTGTGAATATTTTCCATCAAATGTGTTAGTAGGGGCGGCAGCGGTGGTGTAGTGGTTAGCACTGTCGCCTCACAGCACAGAAGGTCCGGGTTCGAGCCCCGTGGCCGGCGAGGGCCTTTCTGTGCGGAGTTTGCATGTTCTCCCCGTGTCCGCGTGGTTTTCCTCCGGGTGCTCCGGTTTCCCCGCACAGTCCAAAGACATGCAGGTTAGGCTAACTGGTGACTCTAAATTGACCGTAGTGTGAATGTGACTGTGAATGGTTGTCTGTGTCTATGTGTCAGTCCTGTGATGATCTGGCGACTTGTCCAGGGTGTACCCCGCCTTCTCACCCGTAGTCAGCTGGGATAGGCTCCAGCTTGCCTGCGACCCGGTAGAACAGGATAAAGCAGCTAGAGATGATGAGATGTGTTCGTAACTAATCCCACATTATTTTTAAAAAAGCAAATTAAAAATAAGCACTGGAGAAAAACCTGGAATTCTGTGTTGTAAACGCTTGGGGCATGCCATGCAGTGTAAGGACGACAGCTGACAAATCAGAAACACCCATTCAGGTCATGTCCCGCCCTCCCGCCCCAGTTGAACACAGCTGCCACTCGGGCGAAAGAAAGTGTAGACACAGGCTTTTTAAGCTTACAAATATACTATTCTTTTTTTTTTTTTTAATTATTATTAGAAGGCACATCGAGTTTAGTCCTGCCTTGGCCAGTGCATTCTGAAAGTATGTTTCGGTCTGTAGCCAACAATGCATGTTATTGCAGATCATGTCTCTCCACACAAACTACAGGCGCAGATGCCGACTTTTTCACGGCTGAATCGTGCAGATCCGATTTTTTTTTTGGGGGGGGGGCGTTGGAGTGTCTGAATAATTTCATCAGAGTAAATCCTGTATTAAAATTACTAAATAAGCAAATGCCATTACAGTCCATGAAACATAGGAAGTATGAGAAGAAAACAGTAAATCAGAAAGCTGCGCACATTTGCGCAGCTTCCGCGAAAACGTGTGCAGCTTTCTGATTTACTGTTTTCTTCTCATACTTATACTTCCTATGTTTCATGGACTGTAACGGCATTTGCTTATTTAGTAATTTTAATACAGAATTTACTCTGATGAAATTATTCAGACACTCCAAACCCCCCCCCCCCCCCCCCCCCCCAAAAAAAAAAAAATCGGATCTGCCACGATTCAGCCGTGAAAAAGGCGGCATCCGCCAAAAGGCGCGCCGTTTGCATCCCTGTTTAAACTCATAGGTTAACCGACTTTAATCGGCTAATGAGGCTCGGTGGTCGGTCAAGATTTTTTTTAGTTTTCGCCATCCCTAATACGTACGTATGGTCAAGACATCAAAAATCAGGTCGATGAATTTCTTGAGTATGGGCCTCCACTCCGTGTGCTTTGTGCGCGGGGAGCTCTGCTAATGTAGCTTCTAAAAGAAAATATTTCTTAAGTTATATCCAAATTGTTCTTAGAAACAACAACAACAAAAAAAATGACATGAGTACCAACACAGAGTATAAAATAGATATGTTCCTTTACATTAGACCTCCAGTTCTCTTTGCAGAACAGACACATGATCGGCAGCTTTTTTATGTGAAAGCGGCCTTTAGGGCTGAGGCGTGCTTCCTTTGGGATCCGTCCACATGAAAGATTGTGAATGTGTGAGCATTAGCTGTTGTATCGGGTCCAGTTGGAATAAGATGCATTGCTTTTCTAGGTTGCATTGCATTTATTTTGTTATACACTCTGCTATTAGCATGGCACATTATGGTATCTCAGTGGAGTATCTCGGACATCTCCTGCATGCTTTCCATCCTCCATCCTGCCTGTCATTCTCCTTAGCCGCTGCTTATTTATGGCTGATCTGGGATCACTTTCCACTGGAGCGTGCAAGTTTGCATTCCATATGCTGTTCGCTCACCTCGACAAACACACATGTAGTGATGCACAGAGAGACAGAAAGAGACGGCGGGAGAAAGAAGTGTTGCCCAGAGCATTAACGCATACATACCTGCAAACTGCTGTAATCTGTATAAATGTTGAAGGGAAACGTGTGTTCAAATGATTTTACAGCTTTTCAGGCGTTTTTATGTTTTATAAAGTTGGTTAAAGTTGAGACTTAGTCGGACTGTTACTGTGATTTTTCTAATTTCCTGCTCGACAAAATCCATCCACAAAATCTGATTTGAGGCTCTCGATTGCATTTTACACTAATACACCAGCTGAGTGCAAGTTAAATTGTTTTTCACAAAGTGAGCAGGCAAGAGAGAAAGAAACACAAAGTAAGGAGAGAAGGAGGAATGGATAGAGAGGAGCAAAAGAGCAGTTGAGCTTGAGCTAAAGTGCTTTCCTCTCGTGTTTCACATAAACAGACTCTCTCTCTCTCTCTCTCTCTCTCTCTCTCTCTCTCTTTCCTTCTCTCTGAGTCCTCTCATATGTTTCTATTTAAGGCTTGGAGAGTAGACTGCTCCGATTGGCGTTTTTCACCCCCCCCTCCAAGTACTGCCTAACCCGTTGAATGGGAGGAGAGAGCGAGAGAGAGAAAGAGAGAGAGAGAGGCCTTGCTTGCTCTCGTCTGTTTATTTTCCACCAGAAAAACTCCTCCAACCCTCCACTCCAGACTCACATCCCCAACTGTTAGCAGCTTTCCCTCTCTTTCCCCATTTCTGATTTTTCTCGCTTCTTCTATTCCTCCTTTTCTTTTCTTTTTTTTCCCCCCCACTTGCTTGAACTTGTGCGATGGAGCGCCAGTGCCAACGCAAGCTTCCGCAACAGTCTCCTCCTTGAAGGAGCTCCCCCATTTTCTTTTCTTTTTCACATTTTTTTTTTCCTCTTCCAATGCTCCGGCCTCGGCTCGGGGGGAAGCTCAATCTATATGGCCAGTCGCTGCAGAACATGCGCCGAGAGCAGGGGCTTCCGATGTGCTAGGCTGCAGGGGGGTGAGGGTGTAGGTGTGGATGGCAGCATACAGGGGCCGCAGGGGCATGAGGGGCAGTGGGGTGGCAGGCAGGTGGCTCACAGCGTGTTTTTTCCCCTCGGTGCCAGGCCTGGACAGCAGTGAACCCATGGTACTGGAGCAGTATGTGGCGGTGGCCAACTACGAGCGGCAGGAGAATTCTGAGATCAGCCTGCGCGCCGGCGAGACGGTGGACGTAATCGAGAAGAGCGAGAGCGGTGAGTCAATCCCACATACTTACATTGGTGTATATGCTCTCTCTCTCTCTCTCTCTCTCTCTCTCTGTATGATATATATATATATATATATATATGCATGCAAACCTGCTAATTCATTCATCAGTTGCTACATACCGTTATTGCAGATATGTGCGTGCATTAGTAATGTGCATTAGAATTTAATTAGAAAACTGCTTCCTGGAATGGATATAAACACTGGAACTGACATCGCTACTTGGGCTAGTACCAATTCTTTCTTTGCTTCCTTCAGTCTTTGTCCTCAAGAATCCCTTCTCTCTCTCTCTCTCCTCCTCCTCTGCTCTGGTCTGTCGTGTCCCCCCCCACCTCCGAACTACCCCAAACTGCAGTCTTGCTCTTGGCTCCACCTGGAGGTGTTGTTTTGGCTGGTTGGTTGGTTGGTCAATCAACTGCTTTCATTTCTCCCCCCTGAAGCTCCGGGCTAGAGGCCAGACTGTTGTCTTTCCCATTAGGAATGTCTTCTAGCCAGGCATGATGATTACCAGCCCTCCCCTTCCTCGCTGTGGACTCCAGAGGTGGGCCAAGGTTGCACTTTTCCAGCAATGCAGAACTTGAGATGGACAAGAAAGACAGAGTGAGAGGGAGATTCTGCCTAATCAGCTTTCTTTGAGTTGGATAAGCTGCAGATGGCAAACAACCTCAGGCAGCCACTTTCACTGTTCTTATTCCCACTTCTTCATGTGACCTGTGCTTTTCTTTGGTCAGGATTGCAGAATGCGTGCCTGCAACCAACAAAACACCGCATGCTTTTCCATCCAGTGTTCTGAACCTTGCCCCCTTTTCGAGCTTGCCAAACACTTCAGCTAAACATTACATACTGATACACTACCGTTCAAAAGTTTGGGGTCACCCAGACAATTTTGTGTTTTCCATGAAAAGTCACACTTTTATTTCCCACCATAAGTTGTAAAATGAATAGAAAATATAGTCAAGACATTTTTCTGAGCATTTAATCGACCCCACAAATTAATGTGATGCTCCAGAAACTCAATCTGCTCAAAGGAAGGTCAGTTTTATAGCTTCTCTAAAGAGCTCAACTGTTTTCAGCTGTGCTAACATGATTGTACAAGGGTTTTCTAATCATCCATTAGCCTTCTGAGGCAATGAGCAAACACATTGCACCATTAGAACACTGGAGTGAGAGTTGCTGGAAATGGGCCTCTATACATCTATGGAGATATTGCACCAAAAACCAGACATTTGCAGCTAGAATAGTCATTTACCACATTAGCAATGTATAGAGTGGATTTCTGATTAGTTTAAAGTGATCTTCATCGAAAAGAACAGTGCTTTTCTTTCAAAAATAAGGACATTTCAAAGTGACCCCAAACTTCTGAACGGTAGTGTATTTTATCAGTTCTTTGCATACTCGGAAAACTAACAGTGCTCGTGCAAATGTTCCGACAAGCTCGCCTCCTACAGTAGGGTGTTTTTTTACCATTAGCCCCATTTCAATGGATTTTTTTTTTTTTCTGTATTTCTCATTCACTCTGAGTACAGTAAGTATATTGTTTTCTGTAGAGGAACCAAGCCATGGGAAAGCCTAAGTTCTTCAATCACATTTAAGGTCATGTTGTACAAGTCTGATCTAATCAGGATATTTATAAAAGCCTCTCTGAGGAGCTTTATTTATAACGTCAGATTTTGAAGCTCGAGTTTCACAATTTTTTTCAGTTGAAGTTTATTTGAGGCATTTTGCAAGTTCAGGTTGTAGAGCTCTGTGTTAAAGCTCATTTTATGGCTGCACTAGTTGCCAGAGACTTTTCAATAAATACTCAGTAGCTTGTTTTCACCAACTGATATGTCAGCATAATTTTGATTCGGCCAAAAACAATAACCAGAATCCATTTAGTTGTGGTAAAACTAGCATCCATTCCCCATATCAGTTCTGAAAAGAAATCTTGTTTTGGCTAGTCGCAATTTTTCATGTTAAGATCCAAACAGGCAGGCAAAGAAATCTATAAATGAAGAAGTATATATTATACGTTTCGGTCCGTTATGTTTTACTTTATTGTGTTCAGGGGAGCCATGCTGTCCTCTACTGGATCTGAGCTATAGTCAAAACTGGAGCACCAATGACATCATCTTCCAGCTGTGCCAAGCCAAACAATTATGTGTGCTTGTTTAAAATCGCAGACTTCCATAACGCCTTTATACTTATTTATCGCCACCTCATGGCTTTGCTGTTACATTTCCCTCTGGCCTGCCGCTCTCTGAAATGTAGTCTTGTCATTGAACTTTTCAATAGATATTTTACTACCGACCCCCCGTGGCTTTCCTTTCTTTGCTTTTTGAGGCAAAGGACATATTTATGTAGTGACCATGGCTGCACTTCCTTGCACAAGTTATAGCAACAAATGGATAATGCCGGACCACCGTTTTATGATTTGCATGGCCATGCAGAAGTTAGATAAGGTTATTGAAGGCTTTTGTTCATGATCAACCTTGAAGAACCTCACATCAGTGTTCTGGCTTTTGCATCCAGTACTCAGGATGTTGTTTTCCCTTAGTTCTCACCCCTTGGCTTCATTTGCTCCAGTTCGACTCCAGCTGTTTCAGTGGAAAGCTGAAGCGAATAAAGTTGGATTTCAGTAAACTGTCAACATTGTGGAGCGGATGTGTCTGGGAGAGCTTATGTATGTCCATCTGCTGTTACAACCTGCAATATTATCTAGTAAAACACTAAAGCAGACTTTTTAGTGAAAGAGAAAGAGTGAGCTTTCCAATTCCAGGATTCGAAGCGCCATGCAGAAGTGGCAAAATTGCTACCCGAGTCCAGCGCTCACACCTCCTGCAGCTTTCCTCAAAAGAAGTACGGTATGTGCTTTTGCAACAGCAGTCTCAACCTATCCTTCAGTATTTGGATTATGCTGTCTTAAACTCATGTCAGATTCAATGAACCCTTTTTTACACTGACAGGAAGGAGGTATTTGTCATTAGTACCCTTCACTGGGTTATATCAGGCTGATAGGCATCTGAAATTGCCATTGCAGGAAATGTTTGGCGGAGGCTAGGCAGTTCTGGCTCTCCTCCGTGTCATTAAGAGGAAAGGATGGAAAATCCCTCTCTTCCTGGCTTTCATAAAAGCTTCTAATGACTCCTGCAGCAGCCACACGGCTACTATGCCACATACCTCGAACCAACACCAGGACAAAGCATCTTGCTTAAAATTTCAGAGCTGAGGTTAGCGAATATTCAAGTGTGCTGGAAAATGCCCATAAGACTCCACAAGATAATGTTGCACTGATCTGCTATTCAGTAGTTTTAGTTAAATATAGAAGGCTAAAGGAAATAGAACTTCTTTAGAAAGCTAAAAATTCATAACCCTCCAACAAACCCTTGAGGAACCCTTTTTTTTCTGTGAGTATATGAATGCAAACCTTTGCTACCAACATCCTGAGTTCCACGCCCTTTCCCTCCCTTTTGTCTCTTGGGTCTAGTCATCTCAGACGCATACCCCCACTAACCCCAACATGTCCTCTAGAGTGATCTTTTCCTAATCCTGGATAGATTGCATTTGTCTTGGCCCTCTTCCCAGTGGAGATCCGGTTGACTGAATGCTGCAAGAACCAGACTAAATCTTGGCCAGAGCAGGTGGAGCTATGGTTTCCATGCCAAGCTGTGGTGAAGGGAAACTCTGCTGATGTAGTGCTGGTTTGTTGAACAGCAATAGCACATTGGCAGATCGATGATATTTCTGATGCTGGAAGTTCATTCACACCAGACAGGCCTTGAATTTCTGCAGGCATTAATTTCTTGAGTCTCAAGTCTCAGTCAATTGCTGGGGCTTCTTGAATTCAGTTTCAGCATATTTGCTTTCTTGGAATACAACATGCTCAGACTATCTAAATTGCTGCATACAACCCAGTCTTGTTCTTCTCCTTGATAAACTACTGGGTTTTGCTTTCGGAGAACCCCGTGGTGTAGAATGTTTTGTCAATATAGCCCTGGCCCTTGCTTCTCCCGCTTTGATATCATTTGAACCATAACCACAGCTGTAACCCAACCCTAAGCTTTGACTCTATAAAGCACTTGAAGTAGCAGTTTTTTTAAAGCCGATCTGGGATGGGTGTCCACATTCCGGCTCCCGATTTGAACCATTGCATGAAACTATTGAAATCAATGTTTGAACTAGGCCCATTTCAGTGTGGACCTCATACTAACATGCTTTGAAGTTTTGACCAGAGGCCCAGCACGACTCCCTCAGCATTCTTCAAATCATAGCCCTCCTGAACACAGGGATTCGACATAAAATGTGATAACTGGCATTTCGCGGAGGGGTTCAACCCCTCCAGAATCTCTGTTGGTTTGTCTCATCTCATCTCATTATCTCTAGCCACTTTATCCTGTTCTACAGGGTCGCAGGCAAGCTGGAGCCTATCCTAGCTGACTATGGGCGAGAGGCGGGGTACACCCTGGGCAAGTCGCCAGGTCATCACAGGGCTGACACATAGACACAGACAACCATTCACACTCACATCTACGGTCAATTTAGAGTCACCAGTTAACCTAACCTGCATGTCTTTGGACTGTGGGGGAAACCGGAGCACCCGGAGGAAACCCACGCGGACACGGGGAGAACATGCAAACTCCGCACAGAAAGGCCCTCATCGGACACGGGGCTCGAACCCAGACCTTCTTGCTGTGAGGCAACAGCGCTAACCACTACACCACCGTGCCGCCCTGTTGGTTTGTTTTGATGGAAATGTTTTGAAGCATCTTGCTACTGATCATAAGTGCTGGTTGGATGAGATCTTTAAGAATTTGTAAGATACGGGTGACCGTTGTACAATTCACATAATTTGCACTCAAAACAAGAGCCATAAGAGTCAATCAGCTGTTGACTCATTTTGGTCTTTGGTGGTGTTGAATCTCTCAGAAGGACTACATTGGAACTGAATAAATTGTCAGCAACACATTGGTGTAGGACAAAATCTGGAAGATGTTGAGGCTGTACATTCTAAAGACTTGAAAGACTTGGCTTTAAATGCGAAGTAATACGATTTCTCGGTGAATGTTGATGAATAGATCATCACTCTGCTAGGTTTTGTAGCAAGATCAGAACAACCTGTTACAATCCATCAGCCCACTTTAAAAAAAAAAAAATGCATCTTTTTTCTTAATGTATTTCAAGGTAGGAGTGCTGATTTGGGCTCTGATCCTGTCCTTAATCCGCCAGTCATAATCGTAGCCAGAATCGCATTCCTACTTTAAAATTCTCTCTGAGTTTCAGAATTAATTAACTGTAGATCAGAAATAGACTTGAAAACTAGGTTAAGCTTTCTTGAACTGGGTTAAAGGTGGATCAAAATACATTTATATGGAAGATAGTATATGGTGTTCCAACAAAAAGGAAAAATATAATGATGATGCACAGGAGCAGATGTCGTCAGTGTTTCGAACTGTATCTCCAGCAAGAAATAATCTGAACGTGTCAGTTGGCCCAACAGTCCATGATACAGCATTTTAGCTGTTTCAAGAGCACTTGGCGAGCGCCTTTATACATTTCCAAATATCTGTTTATATACAGTATAATAATCAATATTCTACAAATTAAACACAAAAGACAGTAATAGTGGTTTTTGTTTTTTTTAAACATGAAAAATTATGGCGGCACGGTGGTGTAGTGGTTAGCGCTGTCGCCTCACAGCAAGAAGGTCCGGGTTCGAGCCCCGTGGCCGGCGAGGGCCTTTCTGTGTGGAGTTTGCATGTTGTCCCCGTGTCCGCGTGGGTTTCCTCCGGGTGCTCCGGTTTCCCCCACAGTCCAAAGACATGCAGGTTAGGTTAACTGGTGACTCTAAATTGACCGTAGGTGTGAATGTGAGTGTGAATGGTTGTCTGTGTCTATGTGTCAGCCCTGTGATGACCTGGCGACTTGTCCAGGGTGTACCCCGCCTTTCGCCCGTAGTCAGCTGGGATAGGCTCCAGCTTGCTTGCGACCCTGTAGAACAGGATAAAGCGGCTACAGATAATGTGAATGAAAAATTATGAACGAACCTCTACCCTCTGAAAAAATGGTCAAGGTTTCTATTCACTTTTATTGGTACATTGAGGCATATTAGCTACTTAACCCCTTCAGTGCCCTTGGACGAGTCACGTACGTCATGAAATCTTTTACCGCTGTGCCTTATGACGTACGCTATTACTCGTCATAAACGCCTCCTTTTATGTACCTTACATGGCACGTCACTTTCACTTCACAGTGGCACATTACCGCGAGTTGGCCTAGTGGTTAGCGTGTCCGCCTCTCGATCGCAAGTTCTATTCACGGCCGGGTCATACCAAAGACCATCATAAAAATGGTACCCAGTTACTTGGAATACGTGGACCCTTGGTGGACATTGTGTTTTCAAGTACTAGTAATTCATGTTTATGGACAGGTTCTCATTGACGAGACCCGTTGTCTTGTTTTTGAAGTTGATTTTGATTACTAAAGTTATTTTTACTCTACAGCTGTTTTTTTTGTGCGATTTTTCTATACAAATATTAAAAATATAAAGTTCTGAACAGGGCGGCACGGTGGTGTAGTGGTTAGCGCTGTTGCCTCACAGCAAGAAGGTCCGGGTTCGAGCCCCGTGGCCGGCGAGGGCCTTTCTGTGTGGAGTTTGCATGTTCTCCCCGTGTCCGCGTGGGTTTCCTCCGGGTGCTCCGGTTTCCCCCACAGTCCAAAGACATGCAGGTTAGGTTAACTGGTGACTCTAAATTGACCGTAGGTGTGAATGTGAGTGTGAATGGTTGTCTGTGTCTATGTGTCAGCCCTGTGATGACCTGGCGACTTGTCCAGGGTGTACCCCGCCTTTCGCCCGTAGTCAGCTGGGATAGGCTCCAGCTTGCCTGTGACCCTGTAGAAGGATAAAGCGGCTAGAGATAATGAGATGAGAATGAGAAGTTCTGAACAAGTTAGAGAAAGATTATCAAAATATCTCAATTTTGACCTATTTTTGTCCCATATGCCCAGCACATTACAATTAATTATGGGTGGCAGCCAAGGGGTTAATTAAGCTATACTTAATGCAGTTATAGTTATTCTTTTGTTCATAATTGCATTTTATAACGGGATTGTAAATTGGGGCGGCACGGTGGTGTAGTGGTTAGCGCTGTCGCCTCACAGCAAGAAGGTCCGGGTTCGAGCCCCGTGGCCGGCGAGGGCCTTTCTGTGCGGAGTTTGCATGTTCTCCCCGTGTCCGCGTAGGTTTCCTCCGGGTGCTCCGGTTTCCCCCACAGTCCAAAGACATGCAGGTTAGGTTAACTGGTGACTCTAAATTGACTGTAGGTGTGAGTGTGAATGGTTGTCTGTGTCTATGTGTCAGCCCTGTGATGACCTGGCGACTTGTCCAGGGTGTACCCCGCCTTTCGCCCGTAGTCAGCTGGGATAGGCTCCAGCTTGCCTGCGACCCTGTAGAACAGGATAAAGCGGCTACAGATAATGAGATGAGACTGCAAATTGGTTAAATTAGTAATAGTCAAACCAACGTTTTGTGCAATGCAAGAGGATTTGCCTCTTGCCCACAGCTAAATAGTGTTTGCTTTTCCTGCGAAGCGGCTGTGCGGAGTAAATATCGGAAGTTTACAGTAATACTAATAAGGAGGCTAAGTTAATGAAAACAGCATGTTCGACTTGAACTCTTTCCACATTTCACTGTTTTCACTTCAGTTTTTTGTCGCTACACTTTTTCAGTCTTTCTCTTCCCTGCTCACATATCTATCATATATCTCCTTCCCTCATGTTTGTGTGCTCACTAAGCATGACATATATCTGTTCTTTCTATCATGTGTAGTGTTGAACAAGAGTCTAATCTGACCCATCAGAAACAGATGTTTCAGGTCAAGATCTGGTTAAGAATGTGTTCAGATAACCTATAAACCTTTCCGTGCAGCGTCTGCTCTGCATATATATGCTTCAGATTGCTGCATCCAGTAAGAAAGTGAAAGGAACGGCCCTTTTCTTTCATTTCTCTTCTTTTTTTTTTTTCCCCACTGTTGTGGGGGGGATGTGAATGTGTGGGAAAGAGCTGCTTTGAAGTACAGGCCAGACATCTGCTTACTCTCTCCATCACACACTCTCTCTCTCTTGCTGTACCAGTCTCCTGATGGGCATGGTTAATACAATTAGCATTGTATTTTGGCTGGCCTTATTCATCCTCTTAGAAGTGGACGAAACAAATATGGTTAGTTATTTAACTATTACCTGCCAAAATTTCCTCCGAGACCTTCCTTGTCCCAGGAAAGCCCATGTCACATTGTTTGAATAATAATAATAATAATAATAATAATAATAATAGCACATTTTTACTGTATTTGTTGGTCAGTTTATATTTGCTGTAGCTAAAGATGGTAGCACTACACGTGTTCTTAGCAGTGTTAGATTGAGAAAAAATGCTATTGAAAATTAATAAATTATGACGTTTTAAGCGTTAATGTGAACGCCGAAAATTAACAGTTAACGTTACTGTAGGGCGGCACGGTGGTGTAGTGGTTAGCGCTGTCGCCTCACAGCAAGAAGGTCCGTGTTCGAGCCCCGTGGCCGGCGAAGGTCTTTCTGTGCGGAGTTTGCATGTTCTCTCCGTGTCCGCGTGGGTTTCCTCCGGGTGCTCCGGTTTCCCCCACAGTCCAAAGACATGCAGGTTAGGTTAACTGGTGACTCTAAATTGACCGTAGGTGTGAATGGTTGTTTGTCTCTGTGTCAGCCCTGTGATGACCTGGCGACTTGTCCAGGGTGTACCCCGCCTTTCGCCCGTAGTCAGCTGGGATAGGCTCCAGCTTGCCTGCAACCCTGTAGAACAGGATAACCGGTTACGGATAATGGATGGATGGATGGCATTACCGTAGAAATATTTACTTGCAATTCCACCCCAGCTTGCTAGATGGCGATATTCATAACAATGACATTTTCTTCTTTGGGTCTTCAAACAGGTTCCGCAGGAGAAGTAAGCTTCACAAATCTAGATGGTAACTTAAGCCCGGCGCACACGGGCGACTTCTCGTCGCAAGCATATCGTGATTTTTGGACGCAAGTTTCCCCTCTCGGGTAGCTGCGTGTGCGCGTTATCTGCCACCAGTGGGCGATTTGGGGAGGGGGATGCAAGTCACGTGGAAATCACGTGACTACTTTGCGGGCGGGGATTGGCTTAGCCTTTGGAGGCGATCGCTTCGTTATCACAAAGACACGCACACGCGGCGATATCTCTGCAACAAGTCAAGCATGTTTGATACCTGTCACGAGCAACAAAAAAAATCGCCGTCGCAAATATCCGCACACGAAGCAGTTTCTCGCCTGCGCCAAAAAGGTGCACGACTAAGCGACAGAAAATCGCCCGTGTGCGCCGGGCTTTAACGATTTTGTCGCTAGCCTCATCTTTCCCTTCAGCGACATTATTTCAAGTGCCTTCCAAAAATCTTCCTACTTCTTGTTACAGGTTTTGACATGCAAATGATCATGACGAATCAATGCATATGCAAATTAGTCTACGACATCATCTGATGACTTCTGTTAACCTTTTCAGCGTACTTTAGCTACTTTTCCGTGTTGCACAGACTTTGTCAACAGTGCTCAGATACCTCCTGTCTAATCTAATCAGACGTCAATAGAGATCTTGCAGTCACGTGACCGGAAAGTTAACAGCCGCCATCTTGTCGGTAAAAAACACCGCTGAATACTGCTGCACTCGTGTACAGAATGGATCAATTTCAACCGACGGACTACACGGCTCATTTTTCTAATGAACAGATAACTAGATATATGTCTAAAATAAACGATCTACAGATTAGTGACCCTTATGGCTTACCGGACGTAGTTTTCACGACCGTGTCAGTGGATGTTGAACTGCCAGCGGAATACCCAGACGTGTATAATTACCTCATCAACTTTCCCTCGCTGTTCAGTGGTGAAGCACTGCGTGCTTATAAATCTCTGGACAGTTATCTTTACAGAAATTCAGGATTTGTCAGCCACAGCATCTTGTAAACAAGAAAATAATCCTCATTGGATGGGTAAGTCACTTAAGTATTGAGTATAGCACTGACCAGCCGATTATAGAATAGAATAAGGTAAGTCCGTCTTGTTTACATGGATCTGGCGTTGGAGAGGTAGAGGCTTAGCAGTGGAGATTTGAGTGGCTGTTTTCTGAGCTTAGTCAACAGGCCGGCTTTTTCTGCAGCCTCGCTTTTACTTCCTCTCGCCTCCTTCGACTGCCAGACCTGATAACAATCCACAGAGACCCTGCTGGTCTCGCTATCTCGTTCGGAATGTTGTGCATGCGATGGAAATCGCTACAAACCGTCATTTGCTGGAAACCAATGTCCAGTAAGTCCATACGGTTGTAGTGGATATTGAAGTCCGGTACAGACGAACAACACGCAAAAATACACACAAAAAACATAAAAAACGTGCACAGGTAGGGAGAGCTTGTAGCCGCAGCCGTTGTAGTAGAATTGTATATAGTAGGGTTTTCCAGAAGAAAAGGCAGAAGTAGAAGCAGAAGTAGAAGGCGGAAATATGGCGTCTGACCGACAAGATGGCGTCTGTTACAATCTGGATCGGCTGTGACGTCACATGCAAGATCTCTATAGTCCAAGATCTGAATTAAACCTAAAGCTTGACCACTTGATTTTTTTTTTTTTCTGCCCTCCGAGAAGCTTTTTCACCATCAGAAAAAATGGACTGGACAATGTAAGTTCTCAACACATGTGGAGTATTAAAGAATGTGACTCAGAAACAGGAAATGAGCTCATGAAGTGGGAAGGTTTTTTTTTTTTTCTTTCTAAATGTATACTCTTTCATGTGTGTGAGTGTGTCTTTTCCAATGTCCTTCAGTGTGCTTCCAATTAGACGAACATCCCAATGTAAGATGCTGACACGTAGCTTTTATACAGCTGTTGCCCAAGTCTGCAGTGACGTGAGATTTTTCCACACTTTTCAAGCCCGAAGTGAGACACTGTATTCGCTGGCAACCTTGGAAAAAAAAAACCCACCTGACCACCTGCAGAAGACCGAGAGCTAAGTTTGTCCAGTGTGTTTGTGGAACAGCTGATGCAGGATGAATTTTAGCTGACACTTGACAAAAAAACGTTCCTGCTTAGCGCTTGATACAATCGGAGCAAACCCGGGTTTGACCCGAAGCATGTGAGGGAACCTGTTGGGGTAAAATCAGATTGTTTTTGTCAATCTGCAGACTAAACATTGTCGAACAATGTTCTGCTTTATGTTCTGTGTTACGTCTGCGTTTTGTGTCCACATTATATCCACCAGCAATGGTAAAAGACTTGCCGACTGACTGACTGTATTATTTCCTGACGCGTCTTTGAGAAAATGATTGAACCTACAGTATGTGACTAGCACATGTGTAGTATATAGGAAGTCCTCTGTTTTATACATTTCAAATAATCACGCAACACCATGAGACAATTTTCGCAACGTGTGCGCGAGATACAGCCATATGGTTGACACGTGCAGCCTGTCAAAAGCATATATTATCGAGCCGTACTGTCAAGTCAGGATTTATTAACCTGTTTTCCACACCAAGTTAAACCCCATTTTCACAAATCGGTGTTTGGAACTTTTCAAAACTTCCCAAGAAAAACAGACACGACAACTGAGCCGGTGTACTTTTGAAACCTGGGAATTCGTTTTTTTTTTTTTTTGAGACATTTTTCCTCTGGATAATCCCTTTTGTCAGAAATACATTAAAAATGACAAATGCGTAAGAATTATTTTGACCTTATTAGCTGATGGTAAATTGCTTACCTTTGCATCCTGACAGAAGTGGAATATCAGGAACATTTTTCTTCTGGCAACTCATTTGTGTCATTTCAGGTCAGGACCAGATTCCACATGTGTATTGATTCATCATGTCCTCAAACAGCGAGCCTGAAAGCGGTTAGCATAATTCAGTGCAACCCCTCGGCTACCATTACCTTGACTTTCTCACATTAACACGTGGCTAATTTGTTCATCGGAGACGACCACGAGCCAGAGTGATCCTGACAAGCCTCAGGAACAGACATCTGGTTCATCCCTAAGGTCTGCTGTCTAACTGCGTTTGCTCAGATTTTGACGCTAATACCACGCTGGAGATGATGTTGACTAATCAGCTTTGCAGGTGTTCGGTCTATCCAGTCATTTTGTACAGTTGAGTGGAAAATTTGAAACCCTTAGAATAAAATGGAAAAGACGGAAATTAAATATATTGACATTTAACACAAGTTATACACTAATACATTTTTATTTTTTTTTCCCCGAACAGAATATTTGCCTTATATCCTATGTTTATTAGGGTGCATCAGTTGCCCCCTAAAAATGAAAAGTTCCTCCGATCATGATGCATTTTTGTTTTTATGTTCCTTTTGGTAAGAAAACACACTGGGTGAAATATTTTGACAAAATTCAAAAGTTTAATGGTGGCACCAGGAGCTCAAAGTTATGGAAAAAGCTATTTTATGGAATCGATTTTGTGCCAAAATGTTCATACAATACTTTTGAAATATCAAACAAAAACGACAAATGGGGTGGCACGGTGGTGTAGTGGTTAGCGCTGTTGCCTCACAGCAAGAAGGTCCGGGTTCGAGCCCCGTGGCCGGCGAGGGCCTTTCTGTGGGGAGTTTGCATGTTCTCCCCGTGTCCGCGTGGGTTTCCTCCGGGTGCTCCGGTTTCCCCCACAGTCCAAAGACATGCAGGATAGGTTAACTGGTGACTCTAAATTGACCGTAGGTGTGAATGTGAGTGTGAATGGTTGTCTGTGTCTATGTGTCAGCCCTGTGATGACCTGGCGACTTGTCCAGGGTGTACCCCGCCTTTCTCCCGTAGTCAGCTGGGATGGGCTCCAGCTTGCCTGCGACCCTGTAGAACAGGATAAAGCGGCTAGAGATCATGAGATGAGATGAGAAAACGACAAATCAAAATACAAAAAAAAAAATTCAATTTTTTTAGACTGGAAAACAAATTATTTGTGTAATCGTGCAAAAGATCAGTCTATTACTCTTCAGAAACCTTTTATTTTTGTTCCGTGTCTTTCTCAGTTTTGGTTGCGATTCCAGCTTTCTCGTTTGCGCTCCCTGACTTTTTGCTTGCAGTTTTGGCACAAACTTCACGTGTGGGTGGGCTGTCCAGGAACGCATTCCCATTGGCTAACTTGTGTTTGACTGACAGCTACACTCAGCCATTCCCTACTCGGATTCTGGCGGACTGTTTGACGAGTGACCGATCCATTGACGGTAAACAAGGATCGAGTGGACTTCAGTGGCGACTATGATACTGAATTAATTCAACGAAGTGTAAGTGCGGGACAAATGTGTTGTATGTGTTGCAGTAGTGCACATTATGCAGGTGTGTTTAATGTTAGCAAGACAGCTATTATATTGGGTAGTGGAGCTAAGGCTAACATTTGACTTGCCACGAAACACCTGCATAATGTGCACTACTGCAACACATACAACACATTTGTCCCGCACTTACACTTTGTTGAATTAATTCAGTATCATAGTCGCCACTGAAGTCCACTCGATCCTTGTTTACCGTCAATGGATCGGTCACTCGTCAAACAGTCCGCCAGAATCCGAGTAGGGAATGGCTGAGCGTAGCTGTCAGTCAAACACAAGTTAGCCAGTGGGAATGCATTCCTGGACAGCCCGCCCACACATGAAATTTGTGCCAAAACTGCAAGCAAAAAGTCAGGGAGCGCAAATGAGAAAGCTGGAATCGCAACCAAAATAAATTACGTCAAACAAAACTGAGAAAGACACGGAACAAAAATAAAAGGTTTCTGAAGAGTAATAGACTGATATTTTGCACGATTACACGAATAATTTGTTTGCCAGTCTAAAAAAATTGACTTTTTTTTTTGTATTTTGATTTGTCGTTTTTGTGTGATATTTCAAAAGTATTGTATGAACATTTTGGCACAAAATTGATTCCATAAATATTTGCCTTATATCCTATGTTTATTAGGGTGCATCAGTTGCCCCCTAAAAATGAAAAGTTCCTCCGATCATGATGCATTTTTGTTTTTATGTTCCTTTTGGTGAGAAAACACACTGGGTGAAATATTTTGACAAAATTCAAAAGTTTAATGGTGGCGCCAGGAGCTCAAAGTTATGGAAAAAGCTGCTATTTTATGACTTTTATGACAAAATTTCGATCACTTTTCATGAAACATTATGGCACCTTATAGAGTATACCAAATATCTTAGATCCACATTTTTAGTCCATATTCTAAATATATTATCAAGCACAGTTTGAGTTTTAGCTGTTCATTGAATCATTGTTCAACTACTTTTAAACAATACAGATGTATTATGAATCACATTAATGCTTCTCAATCCCTTGCAAAGGTTCTTAACATGATCTCTGGGTCACAAGAAATCAATAAACGGAGTCCAACATTGTGATTCAAACCTTACGCGAAAACATAAAATAAGCGTTTTTTGGCAAAAAATGAACCTCATGGTGCCACCATTAGACTTTTGAATATGGTCAAAACATTTTACAGGATGTCTTTATTGGTGAAAAGGAACACCCAAACAAAAACGCATCAGATTTTATGAAAGTGAGGGCGACTGATGCACCCTTATGTTTATTCTGTCCACATTCACTGGATATGAGCAATCGCATGCTCTGATTGGCTACTCTACTACCAGGCTATCAGCTCATATACCGTAAGTAGAGAAAAACAAAATGGCGGCGCGTGTTGCTGAACCAACCGAGGACGAAATAAAAACTCTACTCGAAACCAAAACCTCAGAAAATGCAAAAAAAAAAAAAAAAAGCAACAAAATATGGAATGAAAGTATTTGATGGTAAGAACATATCTTTTTTTTTTTTTACTTTTCAAGAATTATTACTATAGCATTTTTCACAAATTGCTACTGTCATTTCGCCGGTTTGTTATGATTTTGCGGGATGTTTTTTGTATAAAGTTTTTATTTATTTAAAATAAAAATAAAATGCTCTGTTCCTCAAAATCCAGTGAATGTGGATAGAATAAAACATTTATTCCACTCAGTCTCGTCGTACATGGCTTATAGCCTCCTCAGTGCTACATGCCTCATCGGCTATCAGCTCATGTCCGACTCGATTTCGTGGAATAACTGTTAAATAGCTTTTGGATCCTCTCTGTAAATATTTGCCTCCATTTCCTTTTGACACCCATTTCCTCTTTTCAAGGTTTATATCTAGTCTAAAGGGTCACAACAACAATTTTTTTTTCAATCTTTTTTGTTTTGATTTCACCTTCTGTTTGGATTGCTGTCTTGTTTCAGGAAGAGCAACAGTTCATTTTAACTTCTTTTTGTCGATAAATTATAAATAATTACATTACATTCATGGCATTTAAAGGAGAACCGAAGGCAAATTTTTTTATCATCAAAATTCTATTTATCTCATTTTATTAAATATAGGAACGCATCTTTGATCGCTATTTTGTCACTGCTAGAGCAAGTTATGAGTGTTTGAAATATGCTACGTAATATAATCAGTCCGTATGTCAAAGCAACGGCCGTAAACGAGATTCACTGAGACCTGTGCGAGACATCGTAGGATGGAAGTAAAATGTACAGCGGAAATCAAAGTGACCGACATCTGCCAACACTCTCAAAAGACGCGCGCGCCCTCCTCCGAATGCTGCCGTAATCAAGCCGGAAGTTTTGTTTGTTTTGATAGCAATCAGGAAAGTTTGAAAAAAGTCGGCAGTAATCGTCATTTAAACTCGTTTTTGTGCAATATTTCGTTTGGAAAACAGTTTTCAAAATGGCGGCGCTGACACTCGACGTTTCAAAGTCTCGCACAAGTCTCGTGAAGATCGCGTGGATAAGCGACGCCTGCCGTGGACCAAACGAACTAAATTCAACACGGCTAAAAACCGAATAGGCCGATAAGTATAATATTTAATTGCAATTAGATGCCAGTACGAGTCACGTTATTGATAATTGAATAACACGTTAATTAAGAAATCAAGCAAGTTTAAAAATGACTTCAGTTCCCCTTTAACAGACGCTCTTATCCAGACTGATATGCAACACACCTGGAGAGCAGCTGGGGGTTAGTTGTCTTGCTCAAGGGCACTTAAGCCCTTCCTGCTGGTCCAGGGCATCAAACCGGCAACCTTTTGGCTCCAAAGCCGCTTCTCCAACCATTAGGCCATGGCTTTCCATGCAGTAAGACTGCTTTAACACTTGCCAACTCAACTGCAAATATTAAAACATCGTTCATATCTCATCAGTCCCATTCGCGCTCCTTAGTTAAGACTAACTGAATAGTGCTTTTGTGGTAGAAACACAGAGAACAGTAGCTGCTGTTTTGCATTTTGATCTCAATTGACTCTCTGTGCTGCTCAGAAAAAAGGTTCCCAGTGGGGCAGACAGGTAGACAGTATCTCATTCACAGTAAGGGGACTGTCTTTAGACACACACACTTTTTTTTTTTTCCCCCCTCAAACAGGGTGGCATAGGCGTCAATCAGGCGCTTGTACTCCGTGGCTCAAACGGAGTTGATTTCAAAATGAAAGCTGTGCTGGTCTGTTGACTCGATCTTAACGAAACAGACGTACAGCTTGGTGGTCCCTGAGAACACAACACCCTTATTATCACAAGCACAGTAAACACAGGTATTATAAAGCTCTACGAGCTTAATCCAGGTAGCTGGATTTACGACTACTTACTTGCAAGCCAGTTCCGTGCTGTTGATGTTTTATAACTCCACTTCAGCTCACTGCAGAATGCTTTATAACTCTAAACCCTAGCCTACATCATCCAGAGATGTTTTGATCTCGACGTTTTCTCCATAACACACAGAGCACACATGAAAAACTGAAGTCATAATTACAACCCAAGCTTTTGCCCTGCTATAAAAAGAATAGCACTGTTGGCACTAGCCACAGTTTCCATGTTGCTGGACTTTCCTGCAGTTTCAAACTGTCAGTATGTATATGTAGGCGCGTTGATCAAGTTCATTTGAATTTTGCACGCGTGTCTGATTTCAGAACCGGACTTGACTTCAGGCGTGTGGGCCGGGTTGGTATATGTAATGGCCTGACAGCTAACATTGTGAAATTTCAGCACTGATTGATGACCGCAATTCACTCTGAACGCAGGCAACAGATCTGTTAATAGAAGAGTAGTTGGGTCTTCATAACACATTTTGACATAACGTCAAAACGCATGAGGCGAATTAAACGCTTGATGTAGTATGATAGAGGAGAAACTTCAAATACATTGTGTTCAAGACTGGTTTTGTCTTCTTACCTTTTTATAAAGTAGTCCACCTGTAATTTTAGCTTTCGGGAGGTACCGATTCCATTGACGCATTGAAACGGATGTTCGTTAGCTAAAGTAGTCGTCGGCATTGGCAATACAACGTTATTATGAAGCACAATTTGTGGCGGGTTTCCCCCTGATTTTCTTCCTTGCTTTCCTCAACCGCTGAGGATGAAGTCTATGACATGCTTCCGCTGAGACACATGAAACCAGCCAAACAGAACTTTTTTCCAGCTGCCACTCGTGCAGCACGACAGGTGGCGTAATGCACTCAGGAGAAAAAAAAAATGCAAGCACTATCTGCCCTCTTCTGCATACATGAACTCACAAACATCCACAATTGGTGAGTGTTACTGTCATGATTGACAGGAGAGAGAAAGTACGCCACTCCTAACACACTGAGAGCACAGCCATCATAAGGATTCAGAGAGAACAGGGCAGATGTTTTCTGTTGCACCACGCAGGAGCCCATGAAGTACAATTTTGAATAGAACTCCAACTATAAATTTATTTACACAGGAAATGGCTTTATAACACTGTTAAGGAGCATTATGTATACCTTCTGAAACTTAATTAGCCCATGTCAGCTGAAGGGTGGCACAGTGGTGTAATGGTTAGCACTGTCGCCTCACAGCAAGAAGGTTCTGGGTTCGAGCCCAGTGGCCGACGGGGACTTTTGTGTGGAGTTTGCATGTTCTCCCCGTGTCTGCGTGGGTTTCCTCTGGGTGCTCCGGTTTCCCCCACAGTCCAAAGACATGCAGGTTAGGTTAACTGGTGGCTCTAAATTGACCGTAGGTGTGAATGTGAATGGTTGTCTGTGTCAGCCCTGTGATGACCTGGTGACTTGTCCAGGGTGTACCCCGTAGTCAGCTGGGATAGGCTCCAGCTCGCCCGCCACCCTGCACAGGATACAGTGGGGCAAAAAAAGTATTTAGTCAGCCACCAATTGTGCAAATTCTCCCTCTTAAAAAGATGAGAGAGGCCTGTAATTTTCATCATAGGTACACTTCAACTATGAGAGACAGAATGGGGAGAAAGAATCCAGGAAATCACATTGTAGGATTTTTAATGAATTAATTGGTAAATTCCTCAGTAAAATAAGTATTTGGTCACCTACAAACAAGCAAGATTTCTGGCTCTCACAGACCTGTAACTTCTTCTTTAAGAGGCTCCTCTGTCCTCCACTCGTTGCCTGTATTAATGGCACCTGTTTGAACTCGTTATCAGTATAAAAGACACCTGTCCACAACCTCAAACGGTCACACTCCAAACTCCACTATGGCCAAGACCAAAGAGCTGTCAAAGGACACCAGAAACAAAATTGTAGACCTGCACCAGGCTGGGAAGACTGAATCTGCAATAGGTAAGCAGCTTGGTGTGAAGAAATCAACTGTGGGAGCAATTATTAGAAAATGGAAGACATACAAGACCACTGATAATCTCCCTCGATCTGGGGCTCCACGCAAGATCTCACCCCGTGGGGTCAAAATGATCACAAGAACGGTGAGCAAAAATCCCAGAACCACACGGGGGGACCTAGTGAATGACCTGCAGAGAGCTGGGACCAAAGTAACAAAGGCTACCATCAGTAACACACTACGCCGCCAGGGACTCAAATCCTGCAGTGCCAGACGTGTCCCCCTGCTTAAGCCAGTACATGTCCAGGCCCGTCTGAAGTTTGCTAGAGAGCATTTGGATGATCCAGAAGAGGATTGGGAGAATGTCATATGGTCAGATGAAACCAAAATAGAACTTTTTGGTAAAAACTCAACTTGTCGTGTTTGGAGGAGAAAGAATGCTGAGTTGCATCCAAAGAACACCATACCTACTGTGAAGCATGGGGGTGGAAACATCATGCTTTGGGGCTGTTTTTCTGCAAATGGACCAGGACGACTGATCCGTGTAAAGGAAAGAATGAATGGAGCCATGTATTGTGAGATTTTGAGTGAAAACCTCCTTCCATCAGCAAGGGCATTGAAGATGAAACGTGGCTGGGTCTTTCAGCATGACAATGATCCCAAACACACCGCCCGGACAACGAAGGAGTGGCTTCGTAAGAAGCATTTCAAGTTCCTGGAGTGGCCTAGCCAGTCTCCAGATCTCAACCCCATAGAAAATCTTTGGAGGGAGTTGAAAGTCCGTGTTGCCCAGCGACAGCCCCAAAACCTCACTGCTCTAGAGGAGATCTGCATGGAGGAATGGGCCAAAATACCAGCAACAGTGTGTGAAAACCTTGTGAAGACTTACAGAAAACATTTGACCTCTGTCATTGCCAACAAAGGGTATATAACAAAGTATTGAGATGAACTTTTGTTATTGACCAAATACTTATTTTCCACCATAATTTGCAAATAAATTCTTTAAAAATCAGACAATGTGATTTTCTGGATTTTTTTTTTCTCATTTTGTCTCTCATAGTTGAGGTATGCCTATGATAAAAATTACAGGCCTCTCTCATCTTTTTAAATGGGAGAACTTGCACAATTGGTGACTGACTAAATACTTGTTTGCCCCACTGTAAGCGGTTACGGATAATGGATGGATGGACTGACTTGCAAGATAAGGATGAAAAATTTGCAATTACAGTCCATAATAATGATCATTAGATTATAGTTCTTCTCTAATAATTCTTCCATGTAAGTTATATTACAGTAAAGCTCAAAAGTTTTGACAGAAGTCTTGAATAGATCTTTCAGTGCTATTTTTGCTATAAAAGGTTTACGTAATTCTCGTGAAAGTGAAGGCCTGAGACTATTCAAATAAAGTTTTATCACAGAAAAGAATTGAAATAACTGCAGTATTGGTTTTCCAGACTTGGACCTGTTCGCCTTTATTCTCTGACAGCTGGTGTTACAGTATAGGTGCTTTCAGACCAAACAGTTCTAGGAATTTATTGAGAGGAACTACCCACTGGGAAGCTCCCCTGAGAACTCAATACCCTCAAAGGCTGCTTTTTTTTTTCCATTCGCACCACCAGTAGGAGCACTGAAGTGACGTAAGCTGGCTTGCCAGTGTGACGTTAGCAGGAAATTTGAGCAAAGATTTTTATATTTTGCTTAGAAATCAAAATCACGTTGTATTTCTTCTGTTGGATAGATGTTCAACTAGAAGGGCGGTGAATACCTCCACCTAGCCACATATTATCAACATCAAAATCAAATCACTTGAACCTAGGATAATACTCTAGCTGTACACCAAATTTCATCAAAATCCATTCACTACTTTTAGAGTTCCGTTGGGAACAGATAAACAAACAAACAGAGGTGAAAACATAACCTCCTTCAACAAAGTTGATGGAAGTAACGCCTGGATTGCACTGTTGGTTCATTTATCTGTTTTTTTTTTTTCTTTTTCATTTTTTAACGTTAACATTAAGAGCTGTTGTTTACAAGGGTTACATTCAGTGCTTTAAGTGAGCCGGTACGCACCAGTACGCAGTACCACCACGTCTAGATTTTAACCCGTGGCGTACCGGGACTTTTTACGACGTACCGGGACTTCTCACAAGCTCACAGTACCCTTTCCTGTCCACTCTATATCAGAGTGTTTCTTGGCGATTTGTTATGACATTTAAACTACATTACCCAGGGTGCACTACGCAATGCTGGCGGGACTGCGTGACGCTCACTCGCTTGTTCACGGAGAAGTCAGAAACAACAAACGGGAAAAAACGAAACAAAAACAGGACAGTAATGTTGGCATGGCTACAAAAGGGCACAAAGAGAATGAGAGTCGAAACGGAGTCGGATGACGGCACAGCTCTTCGACAGTCAAATTCTACCGCGTCAGAAAACGCAAGTGTGGAGCGGCAAGCTAACACTAGCGTGTCTGCTAACAACGAAGAGCCTGTTGCTATAGCAACGCCAATGCTCAGGCCAGCTGCGACGTTAACGATAACCTCCTTCAAAATTCAGAATGTATTACTTGATGATCGGCTGATACCGACCACCCGACTCGTATGCCAACAGGTGAATATGGGAAGTACTGGCACTTATTATTTTTTTTCCACTTAAAGCACTGGTTACAGTTTATACAGATTTTTAAAAACAGCTGTTGCTGGTACTGCATAGGCTTATATTCGACCAATCACTGTACACTTACTCACGCATGGCTCCTCTTGTGCCGGTAGAGTATATAGATAGTTTTCACTGACATCATGGCGTTCCGGGGAACGCCCTCCAGCCGCCATCTTGTGGGGCTAACAAAACGGACCATCGCTATGACCGGCTACGTTGCTTATTTAGTAATTTTAATACAGAATTTACTTTGAAATTATAATCAGACACTCCAACGCCCCCCCTAAAAAAAAAATTGGATCTGCGCGATTCAGCCGTGAAAAAGGCGGAATCTGCCAAAAGGCGCGCTGTTTGCATCCCTGCATACAGAATAGACCTTAAATGTTTTTCAAAAATGACCCTTGTGTGAGTGAAGTGACAGCTGTTAAATAGTAACGTGACAAACGAGCAATATTAAAGGGGAACATAGGGCAATATATAGAGTAAATATAACAATAAAACACACAATGACGAACCTTATTCAAGACTTACAAAAGTTTTTTGTTCTAAGGTTGGAAAGTTAGTGTTTTGAAAGCAGCTCGAGCAAACTATTTTCGCAGTTTGAACAGCCCGCCATGATATTAATTTTATCCAATCAGAATGCACCTTAATTTTCTCTGCGTAACACTTATGACGTATGTTTGTGCCCAGTTGTAAATAAACAATATGGCTCATTGAGGTTGGAAATACCTGCTTCTGCCTCTTGCGACGATTTCGCAAGTCCACGGGTGGCGCCTATCTCATTGCAGCAAATAAATTCTGCTGGACTCGTGAGCAACTCCACGTTACATTTTCCGCACGAGCACCACACCGTGTCACCTGCACGCAGACGCTCTGCCCCACGCTCAGCATCAGTATCGGTCTCATCCTCGCCGTCATCCGAGCTTTCTTCTCTTATTTCGTCATCACCGGAGTCGAGAGTACCTCTCCTAGGTTCAAACTGGTACCCTTCTAAGCCATAGCCTGCTTGCAGTGTGTCTTGCGGGATCTCTTCGTATGATTCGACAGAGCTGTCGCTTTCACTTGATGCACCCGACGCCATGATTACACGAGTTCCACTAGTGCAGTGGGTAGGGCTGATGTCACGGTCTTTTAAAAATGGCGACTCTTGTGCAGTTTAGCGTACCGACTATTAATAAAGTATTATATTTACAATTACCAAGATATTTCGTTGTTTTCTAGTACATCAATTTGATAGAATACTTATGAATACGTTACTTTGTCACATCAGCAACCGTATATGTTATATTTTGGACCCCTTTAAGTGTACATTACAATGTAAACGTACACTCAGCGGTTCCAGTTAGGCATTCTCCAGAGATTGTTCACATGATGTTTTGGTTTCCAAAAACAAACTTAAACACAATTGATTGTTTATTTAAACAACTTACCACTTATAAAATGATCGGAGCAGACTTTGCTGTTTGGAAGGCTGATAATCCTTGCGGTTGATTCTCGCAAGCCATAGATTTCTCCTTTGTATGCTGAGTTTCTTTGTTTGCTCGCCTTCGTGCTCCCGTACAGTGGGAATTCCATAAAAGCTCCACTTGACGTCATCATCTGACCTATTACGACAGCCGTGAATACAACAGGTGTGCACCATTGCTAGCTTTAAATAGCCTGCTTGGGGTCTTTTGAAGACTTTGTACTCGCGCGTTACAATGTGTGCTCAGTGACCCGTACGGTAAGCTTGACCCACAAGATGGCCGCCACTAGGGAATCCCCGACTCTGTGACGTCATGTGAAAACTATCTATACCATGAAGTAGGATCTAAAAAAGTCCCTCAAGACAGCGTTCTAAGAACTACTCTCAGTTCCTGCAGTGCAGACGCACAAAAACGGGGGCACGTCCTCCAAGAGTTGTAAGAAGCTTGAAAAAGTTCCTCCAGTCTGAAAGCACCTTACTGTATATCAGCTTTCCAAATGCACAGCAACCCCACTATAATGACCTCTTTTACTACAAACGTTCACGTATAACAAACTAAGTTCGTGTCCCCTGTCTTTAATGACAGTGAGTCGGACGGAGTCTTCAGAAAAAACATCGCTGAGCCACGTGATCCTCTTCCCAGCAGAGACGATGAAGTTTTTAATCAACTTTTATTTACTTTTAAATGATCTCTTTATTGTGTAACTTATTTTGTAAAGTATTTCATGTTGTGTGTATGAGGTATGTTTTGGCCCAGTGCTTTGTTAACTGCGCTGCTGCCTGTCTAGGACAGGACGTGCTTGTAAAAGAGATTTTTAATCTCAATGAGTCGTTCCTGATTTAAATAAAGGTTAAATAAAATGAAAAATAAGAGACAAACGATAAGTAATCAAGTCCACAGTCAAGTGAACAATACATCTTAATGCCATAAAAGAAAGGCTTAACGAGCCTCGCTTAAGTGTCAGTCACTAACAATTATTGAGAATGGCGATCATTGACTTAAAAAAAAAACTCCCTTAAAAGGACTTTATTTTACAAGCTAAAAGCAGTTTTACTCGAGTCTTTACTCTGTCAGCATTGTTGTTATGGATGTTCGTAAACAGAACATGTTCTCTGTCTGTCAGAAAATGCAGGCAATGGCCCTGAAGCATAACTACGCCATCACTTGTTTACCGCAGTGCATTATGCGGGATCGCCGAGGTCGGGAGTTGAGCGATATGACAGATGTCAGATGAATTTTACGTGAGAGCGATGTGAGAGGAGCGATTTTGCCGTGCTCGGTCATGGAAGACAGTCAGTGCGTTTACATGCACATCCAAATCGAGCTACTGTCGGTAATCGAGCTCAGGGTCCCAGCAGGGGTGTCAGAGAAATCCAATCCTACATGCACACAAGGAAATCGAGCTATTGTGTGAGGTACATTGTGCACCCGAGCCACAGGTGGCGCTACACGCCCCATCATGTTGGTACACTTCCGGTTGTCGTCATGAAGAAGAGCTATTCAAGAGTATAAACAAAGTTATCAGTTCCGTGTTCACAAGAAGAGTTTGTATGTACGAACAGAAGTGTTCCTAATAAAATGGCCACTAAGTTGAAGTTGATCTGTAATGGTGAACATATTAACTGTTAGCCTGCTAACATGCTAATAACTTACCAACTAATTCAAGGCCGGATTAACTATATGGGCCTGCGGCACAGTGCCCAGGGGCACTAACCGCTCGCAGCCAATGGGGGGGCACCACATGACAGAAACTTTAAAAATATTTTTTCGTGAATGTTTGTACACTTAAAATGGTTATACACTTGACATTGTTAAATAGTCATATATAATTCATTATGAACACTAATTTCATAAGAACAATAATCATAATTCTGAGCAAGAGTGGCCTATGTGACCATTAACCTAGCCTGGGCCCGCCCATCCTAAGCGTGACGCAACACGAGGGCCTGTTGCGAGCTTAGTCTGGCCAGGCAAGCTATCTACAGCTCTTCCAAGCTCCCGAAAAATCGGGAGCCAATCAACTTTGAGCATCTCCAACGGCCCTGGGTAGAGGCGTGTTCAAGGCAGTGACGTAGTAGAACTGCAACCGGAAGCCATAGATTGTTTACAGAATCTATGCCGGAAGCGCTTCATTCACTAGAAACATTACGAACATGGAGCAAGTTCTCATTGAAAACGGAGCAAAGAGCAGCCCTGGAGGTATTTATTGAAAGGAAGGACGTTTTCGCCTTGCTCCCGACCGGCTTCGGTAAGAGTTTAATCTACCAGTTAGCCCCATCGCGTCACATACGTCAGAGGAAAGAGTGATGTGATTGGTTTAAGCTTCGTCACAGCCTTTTCTGGCTTCGACCAGTAGCAAACTGAGGCATTTCAGGGAGGCGGGTCAACCACGTGCTTTGGGAAACGGTTGGGCTTAATATCTTTGCCAGACCAAATGCTCGCAGAGCTTTGAAGTCGCGTTAGCCAGACTACCATTAACCCCCCTTTCCTCAACCTGTCAGTTGAGCCAGTCCACCTACGGTGAAATGCATCAATTTTTTAAAAACCGCGGTAGAAATGAAAAATGGTTAGACATCAATTGAGTGGTTGTGCGAAGAGAAAATAAAAAAAAAGAGAAAGACTCCAGGCGTGTAGCTGCAATTAAAATGTTCGTGTTAGATCGTTTTTTTTTTTTTTTTATAAAAACATCGACAACTGCTGTCACTACCAGCGCTGAAGCCAGGGAGGAGGATATGTGCGAAGCCACTTTAAAGGAACAGTCCACCGTACTTCCATAATGAAATATGCTCTTATCTGAATTGAGACGAGCTGCTCCGTACCTGTCCGAGCTTTGTGCGACCTCCCAGTCAGTCAGACGCAGTCAGACGCGCTGTCACTCCTGTTAGCAATGTAGCTAGGCTCAGTATGGCCAACGGTATTTTTAGGGGCTGTAGTTAGATGCGACCAAACTCTTCCGCGTTTTTCCTGTTTACGTAGGTTTATATGACCAGTGATATGAAACAAGTTCAGTTGCACAAATTGAAACGTGGCGATTTTGTATGCTATGGAAAGTCCGCACTATAATGACAGGCGTACTAACACCTTCTGCGCGCTTCGGCAGCGCATTGATATCTGAGCTCCGTATCAATGCGCTGCTGAAGCGCGCAGAAGGTGTTAGTACGCCTGTCATTATAGTGCGGACTTTCCATAGCATAGAAAATCGCCACGTTTCAATTTGTGCAACTGAGCTTGTTTCATATCACTGGTCATATAAACCTACGTAAACAGGAAAAACGCGGAAGAGTTTGGTCGCATCTAACTACAGCCCCAAAAAATACCGTTGGCCATGCTGAGCCTAGCTACATTGCTAACAGGAGTGACAGCGCGTCTGACTGCGTCTGACTGACTGGGAGGTCGCGCAAAGCTCGGACAGGTACGGAGCAGCTCGTCTCAATTCAGATAAGAGCATATTTCATTATGGAAGTACGGTGGACTGTTCCTTTAAGCCAGGTAGAGATCAGTTCACACCATGGTGACGAGAAGGAAGATGAGGGTGTTATGGATGTCAACCCAGCATAGCCGACGCCAGTAGAACACTTCTCTATTTCAACTGATCCTGCGCTATGGGGAAAACATGTCTAGGTTCATACAGAACAGATACTCTTTGAATCGATACACATATGTACATTGTACATCTGAGTATGCCGTACTGGATGTTATTTGAATTTATATTTCGAATTGAGACATTTGAATATGTTGCCTAGATCGATGCTATTTTAATTGATACACGTTTTGAATTGGCACATTTGAATATGCTGTATTGTATATAGATGGATGCTGTTTAAATTGCTGATGCTGTTTGAATTGATGCACATTTTGAATTGAGACATTTTAATATGGATAGAATAGAGTATGGATGCTTTGAAGGTTTTTATTGAGACATACAAATATATGCTGCTCATTGTTGAATAAGACATTTCAATATGCCTACATGCATATCGTTGGTTGTTTTCAATACATTTTCAATGAGGAAGAATGACCTTGTTTATGTGTACTATTGTTTGTCTCATCTCATCTCATTATCTGTAGCCGCTTTATCCTTCTACAGGGTCGCAGGCAAGCTGGAGCCTATCCCAGCTGACTACGGGCGAAAGGCGGGGTACACCCTGGACAAGTCGCCAGGTCATCACAGGGCTGACACATAGACACAGACAACCATTCACACTCGCATTCACACCTACGGTCAATTTAGAGTCACCAGTTAACCTAACCTGCATGTCTTTGGACTGTGGGGGGAAACCGGAGCACCCGGAGGAAACCCACGCGGACACGGGGAGAACATGCAAACTCCGCACAGAAAGGCCCTCGCCGGCCCTGGGGCTCGAACCCAGGACCTTCTTGCTGTGAGGCGACAGCGCTAACCACTACACCACCGTGCCGCCCGCACTGAAATACTTGCTTTTAAAAATACTTAAGTATTAAAAGTACATTTTCAGGGGGCGTCGTGGCTCAGGTGGATAAGGTGCCATACCATAAATCTGGGGACCCAGGTTCGATTCCGACCCAAGATCATTTCCCGATCCCTCCCTGTCTATCTCTCTCCCGCTCATTTCCTGTCTCTACACTGTCCTATCCAATAAAGGTGTAAAAATCCCCAAAAAAATCTTTAAAAAAAAAGTACATTTTCTGTCAACGCATCATTGTATTATTGCCACAACGCTTACAAAACCTAATGCCGTTACCAAAGACAGAAATGTGAATTCACAAAATGAACGCATGCTGTGCCATCATGGTGGTTTAACGTTAAGCGAGCTAGTCAGTGAGGCTCCACCTGACATGCTAGCAAACTTTTTCAAACTCAAAATCATATTGGGTAGCTAATGCTACTAGAAAAGAAAGATTTCTACATTCTGTTTATTTGGTAAGATCATGATAAAACATTTCTGAAAGGACTTCAGATAAGTTAACGTTATTCATGTTGGCGTAACTCCATTTTTACATGCTAACTAACAGTGTCCAAGTTAACTAGCTATGTGTAAACGTTAGCCGTGGACAAGGCGATGGCAACTTGTTGGGCAAATCCATAGAAAGTCATTTGACCAACCAGACTGAATAGCTACTGCAATGTTATCATTAGCTCTAAAAGCACAGACAACTTCATTGCAAGCTTTCTCTTGGAATAAAACGTTTACATCCCTCAATATGCTTCCGCAGGTCGGACAGCGAGTTTTTGTAGGCCGTGATGTGGTTCGTTTTCGGCAAACAAAGCAAACATTTAAAACAAAATGACTCTTTGATCCTTTCAGAAAACTGAAACATGGCTTCTAGGTAAAGCCATGAGTGCGTGCGTTCCCCAGAAGAACCGCCTCCTTCCATTCTGCCATCAACTGATCGCGTTAAATAATGCTGCTGAGAAGTCACTGAACTTGATTTTATCCAGTCTATGGACGTGACGTGACCCTAGTGATTACTGATCGGCTGTCTCACTGTCACCTGTGGAAAAAAACAATCACGTTTTAGAAAAGAAAAAAAAATAACATCCACTTTCAAAGCTACTTCATAGTAACGAGTAACGAGGACCTTGACAGAAATGTAGTGGAGTAAAAAGTACGATATTTGCCTTTCAAATGTAGTGAAGTTTCCCAAAAAAAAATAATACTCAAGTAAAGTACAGATACTCAAAAAGTGTACTTAAGTACAGTACTCAAGTAAATGTACTTCATTACTGTCCACCTCTGAAACCGGTTAGACAGAACAATGCGGTGTTTAACAAAGGGGAAAGTAAACAGTGCGGTGGAGCTGACCCCGGGTATCACCCATAATGCACTGCAGTAAACAAGTGATGATGTAGTTATGGGTTAGGGTTATCGATGGATGTAATCGCTAGAAGAGTTTTACTTTAAAACATGCATGTGTACGTGAGTAGCAGTTCGAGGCATACCATTTGGCGTGCGGACATGACCCCGTCAAAGACGAGCTTCATATCCCGGACCGTCTAAAGTGTGGCGAAAAAGCAACAAATTTGCCTAAAGAATGTGGTATCCTGCAAATTTTAATTTCAGCTTTTAAAGCAAAAGAAAAAGAGCTCAGAAACTTCATCCATAACTGCAGTCAACATGATGGGCTGAAAAGAAAGAAAATGTGGCAAGCAAACGACGGCGAATGCGACTTATTTCCTTTACTTCATAAATATGTAAGTGAATTAAGTGTAAATATAAATTAAACACCGGCGGCACGGTGGTGTAGTGGTTAGCGCTGTCGCCTCACAGCAAGAAGGTTCGGGTTCGAGCCCCGTGGCCAGCGAGGGCCTTTCTGTGCGGAGTTTGCATGTTCTCCCCGTGTCCGCGTGGGTTTCCTCCGGGTGCTCCGGTTTCCCCCACAGTCCAAAGACATGCAGGTTAGGTTAACTGGTGACTCTAAATTGAGCGTAGGTGTGAATGTGAGTGTGAATGGTTGTCTGTGTCTATGTGTCAGCCCTGTGATGACCTGGCGACTTGTCCAGGGTGTACCCCGCCTTTCGCCCGTAGTCAGCTGGGATAGGCTCCAGCTTGCCTGCGACCCTGTAGAAGGATAAAGCGGCTAGAGATAATGGACGGATGGATGGATAAATTAAACACAGTTGGTCTTGTTTTCCGTACCGGTAAGTGTGTGTTGTGACAAGTGGGGTCGTTTCAGTATTACAGACTTTGCGGTATAACGAACTATTTGGACGTCCCGCAAGGAATTCATTATAGCAGGGCTACTGTGTATGTACTTGTGGTATTAATTTTGCAGCATTTTATTAAGTAACTTGAGGAACAGCTATGTATTTAAGTGTCTTGAGCGGTTATTTAAATGTGCCTTACAGCCTCAAGTCCCCTCCCTTCCCCTCCAAAACTGTGCTTTTAGTCAAAAACGGGCCAGAATCAAAAAATTGCACATGCACGAATGGGAGCACACACACGAACTCAGTACTAATAAATATAAATAATTTCAATTTTGCACATAAACTTGGTTGAAATTTGGAAAAAAACAAAGACTGTGAATTTGCGCTTGCACATATGCACTGTGAAATTTAAAAAAAAAAAAAACCTGACCCATTTTTACACAGGAAATGCCTTTATTTCTCCAGAGTCTGCAGTTTATAAACACACTTCACAAAATCTAACTGCATCAGCAGAGCCAGTGAGTGTGAGAGCACGTCTGTGTGTATAGTGTGAATTCATAACCTCAAATGTTCCACATGGTGGCTGCTGGCTTTGTTTGTGAATGTCTTTCAAAAGAGCAAATTTTAAGAAGTGCCTGAACAATATGCATCTCAAAGCATTTCTCAAACAAACCAAAAGTATACCCCAAAGGACAAATGTTTTTCAAGTTAACAATAAGGACAAATGCTTATAAGGTTTACGGCTTTATGACAAAACGTAAAACATGTCTGCTTTTAGAAACCAGTCTGTGGTGTGGACTGGGTTCGATGACTTAAAGGAAAACTTCAATGTTTTCAAACGAAACTAGAAGGTCATTCAGTAGAGTGTGTCCCTCCGCCCAGCCACATATTATTCTCATTATCATCTCATTATCTCTCGCCACTTTATCCTGTCCTACAGGGTCGCAGGCAAGCTGGAGCCTATCCCAGCTGACTATGGGCGAGAGGCGGGGTACACCCTGGACAAGTCGCCAGGCCATCACAGGGCTGACACATAGGCTACATCCACACGACAACGGCAACGAGATTTTATTAAAAAAAAATATCGCGTCCACATGGGCAACGGATCAGTAAAATATCAGGTACATATGGCAACGCAACGCTTGCTGAAAACGATGCAATACACATGGCACACCTCTACGTGCGCTGTAAGATGGTCCCATCGGAGACACCAAAACAATAGAAGAAGTAGGACGCATGCGCATAAACCCCTTCTTCTACCCGGCGTGAAGCACTCACAGGAACAAGCACACAACAACAAGAAGATGGCTGCGACTACGCGAGGAAATCGTGCCTTCTGTGTGTACAAATTAGTTTTATTAGTGTGCATAGTTTTATATAACTTAATTTTCTTATTGTGTGTGAACATTTTGAAAAGCATTTTTATATAATTTATATAACTTTTTATATTGTGTGTGAACATTTTGAAAAGCAGTTTTATCCAATAAAAAAAAGAAATTCAAGAAATGGTTCAGTTACTTGTTTATTTAAAAGAAAAGCTGTATACACAAGTGAATGCAATGCAGTGGTTCATACAAAACAGCGAGAGTGCTGCTTGTTCTAGTCATGTGGTTGTGACGTCATCGTAAACAAATCCGTTCTACTCATCCAGACGACTTCGCAACGGCGCCGTTGCCAGATTTTTCCACTCTGGAACCCGTTCTCAAAAAATATCGTTGTGGGGCACCCAAAACGCCGGTGCCGTGTGGACGCCAGGCCGAAACGATCAACAATTTTATCAGATTCACCTGAATCCGTTGCCATGTGGACAGGGCCATAGACACAGACAACCATTCACACTCACATTCACACCTACGGTCAATTTAGAGTCACCAGTTAACCTAACCTGCATGTCTTTGGACTGTGGGGGAAACCGGAGCAAACCCACGTGGACAACATGCAAACTCCACACAGAAAGGCCCTCCCCAGCCACGGGGCTCAAACCCGGACCTTCTTGCTATGAGGCGACAGCGCTAACCACTACACCACCGTGCCGCCCAGCCACATATTATCAACATCAAAATCAAAGCATTTGAACCTAGGATGATACTAAAGCTGTACACCAAATTTCATCAAAATCCATTCATTACTTTTTGAGTCATGTTGGGAACAGACAAAAAAAAAAAAAAAATCCTGGATCCACATACTGTACATATCCGGATTTGCATCTAAATCTAGTTAATTGTTCCTTGGCTCATGGTCCACCTTTCCTCAAGATTTCATCAAAATCTGTTCACTACTTTTTGAGTTACGTTGGGAACAAACAAACAGACAGAGATGAAAACATAACCTTCTCCAACACAGTTGACGGAGGTAATGAATACATGATTGAGACAAACCATCCATCCATTATCCATAACTGCTTATCCTGTGCAGGGTCATGGGTGAGCTGGAGCCTATCCCAGCTGACTGGGATGAGCAAGGTGGGGTACACCTTGGACAAGTCACCAGAGACAAACAACCATTCACACTCACATTCACACCTACGGTCAATTTAGAGCCACCAGTTAGCCTAACCTGCATGTCTTTGGACTGTGGGGGAAACCCACGCAGACATGGGGAGAATATGCAAACTCCACACAGAAAGGCTCCTATCAGCCACTGGGTTTCAAACCCAGAACCTTCTTGCTGTGAGGCGACAGTGCTAACCACTGCACCACCGTGCCGCCCCAACGGAGAACCTGTTTACTTGAAACGTACATATAAAGGAAGCTAGGCACAGTTGTTGAATCCGTGTTTACTTTGAGCACATTCTTCCTAATGAATAAATAGAGCTTTATATACAAATATCTTTGTCCGAAGAATTCATGAAGGCATTTTTTTCAAAACTATGACGACTGCCACACATCTGCCCTTAGATTTCTATCATCAGTGATATTTAAGTTATTCCACGAAATCAAGTCGTACATGAGCTGATAGCCGACGAGGCGCATAGCACCGAGGAGGCTGTAAGCCAGGTACGACGAGATTGAGTGGAATAACGGTTTTATTCTATCCACATTCACTGGATTTCGAGAAACAGAGCATTTTTTTTATTTTTATTTTTTGCAAATTCGATAAACACTGTCGCCTCACAGCAAGAAGGTCCGGGTTCGAGCCCCGTGGCCGGCGAGGACCTTTCTGTGCGGAGTTTGCATGTTCTCCCCGTGTCCGCGTGGGTTTCCTCCGGGTGCTCCGGTTTCCCCCACAGTCCAAAGACATGCAGGTTAGGTTAACTGGTGACTCTAAATTGACCGTAGGCGTGAATGTGAGTGTGAATGGTTGTCTGTGTCTATGTGTCAGCCCTGTGATGACCTGGCGACTTGTCCAGGGTGTACCCCGCCTTTCACCCGTAGTCAGCTGGGATAGGCTCCAGCTTGCCTGCGACCCTGTAGAACAGGATAAAGCGGCTAGAGATAATGAGATGAGATGAAATTCGATAAATAAAAACTTTTTATACAAAACATCAGACAAAATAATTTCCGTTGAGAATGTAAACAAACCGGCGAAATGACAGTAGCAATTTGTGAAAAATGTGATAATTATTGAGAAATTTTAAAAAATGATACGTTCTTACCATCAAATACTTTTATTCCATATCTTGTTGCTTTTTTTTTGTGTGTGTGTTTTTTTTTTGGGTTTTGTTTTCGAGTAGAGTTTTTATTTCATCCTTGGTTGGTTCAGTAACACGATCCACCATTTTTTTTCTTCTTTTTTAGGGTTTTTTTGGTGGTTGGCAAGCCAACTTAAGGATGCATTACCGCCACCGATTGGGCTGGAGTGTGGAACTGGCGATACTGGGAGGCCTATATTGTTTTAGCTATTTCTGTTGCTTTGAAATACTTGATGATAAAGCGACAGATCTGACTTGATGCGCTCCGCCATTTTGTTTTTCTCTACTCACGGTATATGAGCTGATATCCTAGTAGTAGAGTAGCCAATCCGAGTGCGCAATTGCTCATATCCAGTGAATTTGGATAGAATAATAGTCGGAAGCTTTTTCTTTTTTTTTCCTCCTCAGCGCTTGGAAAAGTGTCAAAGGTCTTGTCCGTGCTAGCGACACATACACTAGAGAAGAGGTGAGGTCGGAAACCTCTGGAGTGTTCCTTTAATATGCAGTATATTAATAGATTAAATAAACATGCAGATGTGAACATGCACCCTGCAGCTTTGTGTCATTTGTAATTCAGCCTGTAGCATCTTCAAGTGTTGGATTTAACAGTAACTATATCCAATAGCCAATCACAAAGCTATTAAGTTGTCATGTGATATTTAGCGGAATGTTTGTTATGATGCTTAGTTCGCATAATCTCGTTTGGTGTCGCTTCAATCGCGACTGCACTCGTCAACAGTCGTGAGTTAGTCGGGGATATGTGCGTGCCCTGTCGGGAGTTGGTTCGGTACCGCGTGGATCGGCGTAGTGTGCGGCTAGCTTAAGTGTGGAACATCAGAATCCTTTCAAGCCACAGCTTGGGAGTTTTAATGATATTTGTGGATCAGATTTTTTTTTTTTATTTAATTGTGTCTGGCAGTGAGGAATGAGCTTGTGTATATGATTTCTTTGTGTGTGTGTGTGTAGGCTGGTGGTTCGTCAGTACTGCAGAAGAACAAGGCTGGGTTCCTGCTACATATTTGGATGCTCAGACTGGCACTAGAGACGATCTGGACCTGGGCACATCTAGATCAGGAGAGGGTGAGACAACCCCCCAGCCCACTTTTTTTTTTTTTTTTAAATTAATTAATTTTTTTACACAGGTACACGCTTTCAATCTTTCACTCAGATGCATACACAGAATAAGAACAAGGGAATATAATACCACGAATAAAGTCTCAACGGTCCTCAAAATCTCTCAAGATCCTACACTCGATCCATCTTTCACTACAGAGAGGTTCGTCACTCGATAATCGTCCATAATTCTTCGTGCCCGCCTCGACAAACTCGGATGAAAACCAGCTGCCTTTCACACTCATCGAGTCCAGCGTTCCCCAGACACATAACAGAGGCTATACAAGCCTACCCTTGGCATTCACCAGGCCCTGTGGGAGTCTCTCTCTCTCACTGTCTCATACACACACACACAGACACACTCACTCATACACTCCTCCCTTATCCTGGCACACCCTTGTCAGTGATAGAAAAGGATTTTTGGACGGCACATAAATTCCACTCTATGAAATCGAGTGGAGAAATTCTTTTCTGGAGCATCCTCGAGCCAAATATCTTGTCACTCCGTCTCAGGATGGAGGATTTCATCATGGTAACACAGGGTTTCTGGTTTTGTTTTGACCCAGAATTTGCCCTATTTCAGTACAAATTGAGAGTAATCTGATTTGTGTACTCATTGAGTGCCATAAGCTAATCTTTTTTTTTTTTTATAGACTGGAGGTGGTATGGAGATACAGACAAATACGCTACCGTTCAAAAGTTTGGGGTCATGTTGAAATGTCCTTATTTTTGAAAGAAAAGCACTGTTCTTTTCAATGAAGATCACTTTAAACTAATCAGAAATCCACTCTATACATTGCTAATGTGGTAAATGACTATTCTAGCTGCAAATGTCTGGTTTTTGGTGCAATATCTCCATAGGTGTATAGACCCCTTTCACATGACATCACCGCACCACGAGATTTTGTTAGGCGCCATATTGGAAGACCAAGTACATGCACTCACAATATAAAACAAAGTACGAGCGAGAGTAAAGTGACACGATGGCTGATAATTCTGGTTATGTGAGTACATTACCAGCTGCAGAAAGGGCACGGTATGTGGAAAAGCTGGCTGTGATTGATGGGTTTGACCCATATGATAAGACTCGGGGCAAGGGTGAATGGAAACATAAGGAGGACCGGACACCAATTCTGCCATCTGTTTGCTACCCAGACATTGTAAACTATTTGTTGTTTACACCCAGTGCCTACACTCAGTGTTCGAACTATGCCGATATTTTCGGGGGGTCCCTTTTTTTCCCTTGGGGGTGTGTGTGTGTGTGCGCTTGCGCTTGTCTCGGAGCGCGGATCTCCAAACACATGAGAAGCCTATCTTACGCACATATCACGCGGACTCCACACACGCATCGCGTCTGAAGTCATAACTCATCAGGGGAAATCGTGTCCGCATTGGCATGTTCAAATAACAACCTCGCGTCAACAATGATACCACACGCAAGAAAAAAAACAGTCAGGCTACTCAACAACCAACCTGGCAGCAGCGAGCAAGCCCCAAACCATCCTAAATTATTATTATTATTAAATTGTAGAAGTCTGGGAGGCTTGCTCCTCATACAGTTATCAACTTGGGGCCAATTTAGCATGTTTTAAATCTGAATTTCTTGCGTTTGCTCACCTCAAAGTGTCCGCAGATCATGCACAGACTTATCCATTATATCCACAGTTTTTTGCCAAGTCTCACACAGGTTTCTTTCAAGTCTACTGTTGGGCCAATAAATCATAAATAAAACAGCTCAGATTTGTTTGTTTAAGTCGTTTGCCACTCCACTTTATTCTCGTGGGTTCACATACCGCTGCCGTTATTTCCCCCTAATCACGAGTTTGTTGGTCTTCCAAAATGGCGCAGGGTCTGTTTACTTCCGGTTTCGGGTGACGTCAGTGAAAGGGGTCTATAGAGGCCCATTTCCAGCAACTCTCACTCCAGTGTTCTAATGGTACAATGTGTTTGCTCATTGCCTCAGAAGGCTAATGGATGATTAGAAAACCCTTGTACAATCATGTTAGCACAGCTGAAAACAGTTGAGCTCTTTAGAGAAGCTATAAAACTGACCTTCCTTTGAGCAGATTGAGTTTCTGGAGCATCACATTAATTTGTGGGGTCGATTAAATGCTCAAAATGGCCAGAAAAATGTCTTGACTATATTTTCTATTCATTTTACAACTTATGGTGGGAAATAAAAGTGCGACTTTTCATGGAAAACACAAAATTGTCTGGGTGACCCCAAACTTTTGAACGGTAGTGTACACCACATGCATTTTGTCTGTGGGTGGGTCTTGCAGTCATGCATTACTTTCTCACACACACACACACACACACACACACACACACACACGGTGCAGGTGCAGCTGCTGTGTCTTATTTAGCAGCCAGTCGTAGAACCACCCAGACTGAGATTACTGCGAGTTATCCAGCCCTAAGAAGTCTTTCAACACAGGCACACACTTCACATACAGTGTCTCGCATTCACACACTTTCCATTTTCCTACAGTTGCAGCTAAAAGGAATTGGAGCTGATACACACACATTTCACTTGACCACAGAATTTGCCATTGTGTGGTTCCTGTTGAGAATCTGTTCTGCCCATTAAACTACATTTTCCCTGCTGCTGTCCAATTTGATTTAATAGACAGAAAGAGGTCTAGGATGAGTGTAACAGTTATATTATTACTTACGGGGTTCAAATTTAATCATTTTTTTCTTTCTGGGAAGAGACAAAGTAGCTTACACTATAAATAAGTTACTCCATTTTATGCCTCAAAACCACTGCTGGAAAATCTCTTGCCGTAATGGCGCAGAAGCACATTTCCGTCGCATTTCATGTCTGCGTTTTACAGAGGCCTGTAAGTGTAAAACTTATTAACGATCCAGAAACGAAACGGCAAAACTAAAAACGTAACGGCAAACACCAAAACACCAGGACAGATGCGAAAAGGGATCAGCAAATCAGAAAGCACAGCTTCAAAACAACAGCAAAGCCAAAAATACCACAATATATGTAGTAACACGTTAACAGTCCAGAAAAACAACAGCAAAGCTGAAAGAAAATGAACAACAGAAAACACAACAAAGCTATAAACATAGCAGCAAAAACACCAGAACAGATGTGAAAAGGGATCAGCAAATCAGAAAACACAGCATCAAAAAAAAAAACAACAAACCCCAAAGCAAAACAGCAAATTTGAAAACAACAAAAACAAAAATATCACAATATACTGTATGTGTGTGTGATAAAACACATCAGCAATCCAGAAGCACAATAGCAAGACAACTACAAGCACATAATGTGCAAAACTGAAAATCTCATCTCATTCATTATCTCTAGCCGCTTTATCCTGTTCTACAGGGTCGCAGGCAAGCTGGAGCCTATCCCAGCTGACTACGGGTGAAAGGCGGGGTACACCCTGGACAAGTCGCCAGGTCATCACAGGGCTGACACATAGACACAGACAACCATTCACACTCACATTCACACCTACGCTCAATTTAGAGTCACCAGTTAACCTAACCTGCATGTCTTTGGACTGTGGGGGAAACCGGAGCACCCGGAGGAAACCCACGCAGACACGGGGAGAACATGCAAACTCCGCACAGAAAGGCCCTCGCCGGCCCCGGGGCTCGAACCCGGACCTTCTTGCTGTGAGGCGACAGCGCTAACCACTACGCCACCGTGCCGCCCCAAAACTGAAAATACAACAGCTAATAAGTAAACACCACCATAACACTTGTGAACTCAGCAACTCAGAAAACACAAGATTAAAACAAAACTACCACAATGTACCGTACAGTACCAGTCAAAAAATTTGGACATGCCTTCTAATTCAATGGTTTTTTATTTTTTATTTTTATGAATTAAAAGTCACTTCATGTCTTAAAGTAATGATGGATGTCGTTTCTCTTTACTCAGTTGAGCGGTTCTTGACATCCATCCATCCATCCATCCATTATCTGTAGCCGCTTATCCTGTCCTACAAGGCCGCAGGGTTCTTGACATAATATGGATGATTACAGTTGTGGAATAGGGCTGTTTCAGTGTTGTAGTCAAGTCACTAAGCCTCGAGTCCGAGTCCAGTCTTGAGTCCCCAGTGTTCACGTCCGAGTCATTAAAGAACATTTCGAGTCGAGTCCAAGAACAAGACTCCAACTGCACCATTTGACGATGGTAGTTGCTGCCTTTATGTGAAAGCGTCTCTGCTACTGTGTTGGATTAACGTTCCTGCTCGACTGCCCCATTTTAGTTAATAGGCTACAGATAAAAAGCTTGTTCATCGCTCAGCAAGCCCCGCCCACTATCAACAGGGCAAATAACATGAGAGGGTTAACACTAGCTAGTTCATCGCTCAGCAAGCAAGCTCCACTATCAACAGAGCAATAAACACAGCGTGTCACTTCCTTCTCTGGGTGGAGTCTTACCAAATGACGATTGAAGTTCGAGGTTGTCCCCGTCGTCTCCTCGATAGTTCTTCTACACATGGAACACACAGCAGTGCATTTTTTCCACTGCATGAGAAGTCTGTATAAGCAAAGCGGACAATCCAGGCATTTTAGCGCCGTTAACGTTAGTTTGTTCTTGAACATGACGTATGAACAGGTGAATGTGCATTCTCTTGCATGAAATTAGTATAAAAAATAATGTAGATATAAATCTTTCATGCCAAATTATTATGGCATGGAGTCCTCGTCTCCAGTTTGAGTCCGAGTCAACAGTGCTCAAGTCCAAGTCAAGTCACGAGTCCTTAAAATTAGGGCACGAGTCGGAATTGAGTACTCCAAGCCTAGGCTATTTACTGTATTTTTATTATTTACTATTTGATCTCAAACGCATTAAGAAGGCAAGAAATTGCACTAATTAACTTTTGACGAGGCACATGTGCTAAATTGAAAAGCATTCCAGGCGACTAGCTCATGAAGCTGGTTAAGAGAACGCCAATAGTGTACAAAGTGTCATCAAGGTAAACAGTAGCTACTTTGAAGAATCTAAAATATCAAACATAGTTTGTTTTTTAACACTTTTTTTTTTTTTGTTTACCGTCAAATTCCATACATGTTATTTCAGAGTTTTGATGTCTTCAGTATTGTTCTACAATGCAGAACATGGTCAAAATACAGAAAAATGAGTAGGGGTTGTACAAACTTTTGACTGGTACTGTATGTGAGAAGGCAACAGCAAAAAATACCCACCAACCCACATCGACATGAACTTAAAACGGAAAGGACCTTACTGAACACGCTCGTCACTGATTGGCTACAGCGCACGTCACTCTGACAGGAGGTTTACGGTAGATATGACTGCATTAATATGAGTACGTGAATGCTGAAAACCTGCCGAAAGGTAAGATCTGAAACTTGGCATTAAATTGTTTTTGCTAGGTTAACTCGATAACAGGCGGCACGGTGGTGTAGTGGTTAGCGCTGTCGCCTCACAGCAAGAAGGTCCAGGTTCGAGCCCCGTGGCCGATGAGGGCCTTTCTGTGTGGAGTTTGCATGTTCTCCCCGTGTCCGCGTGGGTTTCCTCCGGGTGCTCCGGTTTCCCCCACAGTCCAAAGACATGCAGGTTAGGTTAACTGGTGACTCTAAATTGACCGTAGGTGTGAATGGTTGTCTGTGTCTATGTGTCAGCCCTGTGATGACCTGGCGACTTGTCCAGGGTGTACCCCGCCTTTCGCCCGTAGTCAGCTGGGATAGGCTCCAGCTTGCCTGCGACCCTGTAGAACAGGATAAAGCGGCTACAGATAACGAGATGAGATGAGAACTCGATAACAGACTGAAAAAGTGCCCCGTGATAGTCATCAGCAACGAGCATGTGGTGTTCAGTAAGGACCTCGCATTTCTGTTTTGAGTCGATGTGTTGTTTTTTGTTTTGTTTCTGGTTTGCTAACTTGTTTTGCACTTCCAGGCCACTGTAGTATTCTTAACGCGAGTGCTGCAATAACTGAGTGGTTCTTTGTTGGATGGCACTTCAATCCCACAGTCGTCCGACATTTTAACCACTGCTTTTCTTCGACAGTCGGTTAAAATGTCATCTCTGACGGAACGCGGTCATTTTGTTATCCCCCGCCTGGATGAAACTGGGCTCAGTGTCTGCGCCGTGTTCTGAATGTGCTTTTGGTTTGAACTCTACCTGCACAAGGCAGACGTTCATCACTGTACGCTGTTCCAGTACAGTACAGTGAGTTTCTGTAAATGTCGTAACACATGTAACCTCCTTAACCTGCCATCTCTCCCTTCATTAGATCTTTATCCACCAGTCGCTAACCAGACAGAATCCCACATTGTTAACAGACTTGCCATTACTGTTCTTTTCCTTCCCATAATATTGTCCTCATGTTACTAATGCCTGTTTTCTCCTTCAGTTGTTCATGTTCAGTTTGTCGTTTGTCTTCCTTTTCTGTTCCTCTCCCCTGCTTTCCTCCTTTCCTCATCCATCCGTGTCAGTTACTAAGCGGCGCAAGGCCCATCTGAAGCGACTGGACCGGAGGTGGACACTAGGGGGCATAGTCAACCGCCAACAGAGTCGAGGTGAACACATACACACACATGCATGGAAGCACGGGATATCCACTTGTAGGTGGGCTCACGGGTGTGTCCAGATGCTTGTTGTGGGGGTGCGAGTGTGTGTGTGTGCTTGCATCGTGGTGTGCACACTACAGGACTGTGGACGCACTGTTTCTAATCCTCCTGAGGTATTGACTTCAACAAAACTGCATTCATTTGTTTACATTAAGGAATTGTGAATCACATCATTCTAAACACACTGCCTTCGTAGCCACGCCCTTGAAATTTAGTCTGGCAGCATTTTCAACAAAAAGGAACCTTGTCCAAGTTCATCATAATGGCGAACAGAGAACCTTATCAGCATGTTCGGTAAAGCGCTGAACAACAACCGAGGAGCAGGGGTGAAAGCAACTTTTATTTCTTGCCGGTACTATTATTTTGAGTCGCGCGGCGAAAAAATACACCTAATTATTTATTATTGTCTACTTATCAAGCATTCACTAGGACTTCTTATCACTCAGTAGTACTAGTATAGTACTTTATCATCACACTATCACTCTTTCATCCACCTGTATCAGTTTTTGATTATAAATAAATTGCAAACATTTCAACAACACAATCGTTTTAATAACATTTTTTTTTAGCTGAATAGTAAGTGCGTGTGTTCTCAGTGCGCACGCCATGCAGTAATCTAGAATCTTTGCCCCAACTTCCACTCAATTTACGAATTCTGATCAAAGTCATTTTTAAATAGCCTATCATGAAACATTAACATGTTTCTTTATCTTATCTCATCTCATTATCTGTAGCCGCTTTATCCTGTTCTACAGGGTCGCAGGCAAGCTGGAGCCTATCCCAGCTGACTACGGGCGAAAGGCGGGGTACACCCTGGACAAGTCGCCAGGTCATCACAGGGCTGACACATAGACACAGACAACCATTCACACTCACATTCACACCTACGCTCAATTTAGAGTCACCAGTTAACCTAACCTGCATGTCTTTGGACTGTGGGGGAAACCGGAGCACCCGGAGGAAACCCACGCGGACAACATGCAAACTCCGCACAGAAAGGCCCTCGCCAGCCACGGGGCTCGAACCCGGACCTTCTTGCTGTGAGGCGACAGCGCTAACCACTACACCACCGTGCCGCCCCTGCAACTAACGTCTGTCTGCTAAAACACTTTGATTACCAGCTGCGCACGTTATAGCACAAGATCTGGTTAAGCCGTACGCACGCTGTACGGTAGCTCGTTCGTTGTTTGTCCAGCAAAACACTGCACACATAATAGGATATTGAAACATCAACATATGTTTCTGTATATGTTGTTTTTATTTGGAAGACTTTGCAACAAGCGTCTGTCTACTAAAACACTTTGGATGCCAGCTGCGCACGTTAGCGTAAGATGGTTAAGCAGTGGGCTCCGCGCACTATCTCGCATGTTGTCTGTCGAGTGAAACACGGAAGGAATTCACTTCAGATATAATTCAGAGACAGGTCAGAACGAGTTATATGCAGTGTATATTGAGGAAAACGTGTTGCTTTTGGTAAATCGACGTTAGCAGGTGTGTTGTTATGCTGAAAGTGCATTTTTTTTTTTTTTCAGAGACAGTATATTTTTCTTTCCGGTACGGCCAAATCTTTTAGTGGTACGCCGGACCGGCCAGGACAGACTTACTTTCACCCCTGCCGAGGAGGAAAAAAATGGTTACTGAACTGTTCTAAAGACATTTACGGTAGCAATGCAATAACGCCTTGTTTTGCAGTGGTCATAGAACACACAACATCTGTAAATAGACAAATAGTGGCACAATGAAAACTTTTTTGTTTTTCGTGAACTTCAAGTCATGTGAATGCTGTTGCTAGGCAACTGGGAAATACAGAAATCAGACATAAACAAGTTTATGATTGAGGCTAATGATACAGCTAGCTAGCACAGAGGAGTTAATTCTATTATGGACAGTCTACAGTAAAGGCAGAATGACACCGTGGGGGAAAAAAAAATAGATGAAGCCATGAAGAAAGATCAACATTGGGTTCGAAGTTTAAAGCCAAACAAACCCCTCCCTCAAAAAAACTAAACCGCCATTTGCCGATTACTGCGAGTGCGCGCATGTGCCCCCCCGCCACATGTTTTAATTGAAAATAAAACCTTATACCAACAGTTTATCCATTTTAAAAGTTGCAATATTGCTAAAAATAGGCTTTCCTGGACGTGGCCATTTGCACTGAAACCGGATATCCGCTCGTGACGGAGTTGACACACTGGTATACCATTTGCCTTTGTAACACAGAGCCATCGACTCAGAAATGTTCTTTTATCATTTTTTTGTACCTGTATACTGTGTACAGATTGTTTGTTTGTTTTTCTTGAAAAATAAAATATCCCTGGGCGCTGACATTTCACTTTTTCCAAGGTTCAAATATTGCGATCTGAGTGCAAATTACGTGACAGAATCTGAGATTGTGGCGTCACTTACATGCTACATGACTTACCGAGGCTGAGATCTAGTAGATACACCACTTCTAAATTGTTGTAAACAGCGGCGCTGGCCATCAGACGTGGCCATTTGCACTGAAACCGGATATCCGCTTGTGACAGAGGCCAAGTTTACATTAGACCGTATCTGTCTCGTTTTCTTCGCGGATGCACTGTCCGTTTACATTAAACCGCCTGGAAACGCCGGGAAACAGGAATCTGCCAGGGTCCACATATTCAATCCAGGTCGTGTCTGATCCGGTGCTGTGTAAACATTGAGAATACGCGGATACGCTGTGCTGAGCTCTAGCTGGCGTCGTCATTGGACAACGTCACTGTGACATCCACCTTCCTGATTCGCTGACGTTGGTCATGTGACGCGACTGCTGAAAAACGGTGCGGACTTCCGCCTTGTATCACCTTTCATTAAAGAGTATAAAAGTATGAAAATACTGCAAATACTGATGCAAATACTGCCCATTGTGTAGTTATGATTGTCTTTAGGCTTGCCATCCTTCCACTTGCAAGTGGTAAGTGATATGCGCTGAGATCACACACAGTCCCGAATCACTGCTCGTGCACTTCACTCGCGCGCTCTGTGAGCTGCGCAGGGCCGGAGTGCGCACCCTCCAGAGGGCACTCGCTGTTCAGGGCGGAGTGATTTGGAGCGCAGGATGCCTGCGGAGCCGAGCGTATCCGTGTATTGGTGTTGCTGTGTGCACGCGAATCATGTATTGGTGTTGCTGTGTGCACACTAATCGTTTTAAAAACGTTAATCTGATGATCCGCTGATACGGTCTAATGTAAACCCCACCAGAGTTGACACACTGGTGCACCATTTGCTTTTGTAACACAGAGCCATCGACTCAGAAATTTTCTTTTATAATTTTTTGTGGTTTTTCTGTGCAAACATGAAAAATGTGCCTGAACAAAAAGCGATTTAATAGTATTTGTTCAACAGGCCAATAGTCTTAGGCACCCTATTTTTTTTTTTCATCCAAACTTTGTTATAGATTACTATTTTATGACTTCTACATTATCGAGTCAGTCCAAAAACATTGTAGAGTCCAAACGTTCGTTTTCCAGCACAAAATGAAATGTTACGGAAAGAAGAAAAGTTTGTATTTGAGCAGCATATTACAGAAGAGAACATGTTTCAGATTAAAAAAGAAAACATAATGAAGGCTACTGGAAAATTTTTGGTGCAAAATTACGAAGCAAGTGGGACAAAGTGTCCAGAAGAAGAACTGTGGCTGGTTCTGTAAGATGCTCAGTAAAACCTACAGCTCATTTCCTTATCAAACTGCACTCACTGTAAATGAGACTACTATATATATTTTTTAAAAGCAAAGGGTCGTCTCACACCAAATATTGACTGTTTCATTTATTATGGCTTACTGCTTATAGTATTTTTTAATGTTGAAACATTTCATTTCATTACTTTTTAAGCCATTTTTGGTCGACAGCATTTCTTTACACGTGCCTAAGACTTTTGCACAGTGCTGTACTGGAGAATACGCTGAGGATACGTAATGAGGAGTTTACCAGGTTTGGACTAACAATATCGGCATCCAAAACAATGTGTTTCAATGTTCCTCTAGAGAAGAAGGCGTTGAGCTCCCTCATTAAAATGAAAGATGCGCCTATCGAGAATGTTCTGAGCTTCACCTGTCTCGGTCATACTGTATCAAATGAGGAAGGCCATTCAGCATTCACGATCCAGCGCATTGCTTCAGCTCATAAAAAGTGGAATGAGTTAAAAAACCGTACTCACAGACCGTCGGATAAAGTTGTCCACGCGTGTAAAGTTCCTAACCGCTTGTGTTCGTAGTCGCCTCACCTAAAGTACTCAGGCATGTTATCTTAATGCCTCGCGGCTGGCAAAGTTGGAATCTACACTACCGTTCAAAAGTTTGGGGTCACCCAGACAATTTTGTGTTTTCCATGAAAAGTCACACTTTTATTTCCCACCATAAGTTGTAAAATGAATAGAAAATATAGTCAAGACATTTTTCTGAGCATTTAATCGACCCCACAAATTAATGTGATGCTCCAGAAACTCAATCTGCTCAAAGGAAGGTCAGTTTTATAGCTTCTCTAAAGAGCTCAACTGTTTTCAGCTGTGCTAACATGATTGTACAAGGGTTTTCTAATCATCCATTAGCCTTCTGAGGCAATGAGCAAACACATTGTACCATTAGAACACTGGAGTGAGAGTTGCTGGAAATGGGCCTCTATACACCTATGGAGATATTGCACCAAAAACCAGACATTTGCAGCTAGAATAGTCATTTACCACATTAGCAATGTATAGAGTGGATTTCTGATTAGTTTAAAGTGATCTTCATTGAAAAGAACAGTGCTTTTCTTTCAAAAATAAGGAGATTTCAAAGTGACCCCAAACTTTTGAACGGTAGTGTACATGGATGAATTTTCTCAGAAAACTTGTCCGCAACGGCTTCGAGCGCGTTAATTCTCAATAGAATCCCAGCTGTAGAGGAGGGTGTTCTCGACTGGCGCTACAAATACACCAACAACGATATGCTCTTCCTCACCCGTTCCTCGTCAATCCGTACTTTCTACCTTACTCAACACTTGAAGTATATTGCTCATGTTACAAGACTTTCTAATTCTGCGCTGCAAAAACAAATACTGTTCCGTTCTAACAACAAGCCATACACTCGTAACATTTGGACAATCTGAAAAATTAACTGGACTTGCCCCAGTCCCACTACAGAGGGAGATGCAGAACAGACAGAGGTTCCTGCCCTTATTGGATGAGATCCTGGGCATCCAACCTGTTGTAGCAGCGGATGGGGAACATTGATGATGATGACTGTATATTGAAAAATTTCAGTTTCAGGTTAGGGAAGAGGGCGGCACGGTGGTGTAGTGGTTAGCGCTGTCGCCTCACAGCAAGAAGGTCCGGGTTCGAGCCCCGTGGCCGGCGAGGGCCTTTCTGTGCGGAGTTTGCATGTTCTCCCCGTGTCCGCGTGGGTTTCCTCCGGGTGCTCCGGTTTCCCCCACAGTCCAAAGACATGCAGGTTAGGTTAGCTGGTGACTCTAAATTGACCGTAGGTGTGAGTGTGAATGGTTGTCTGTGTCTATGTGTCAGCCCTGTGATGACCTGGCGACTTGTCCAGGGTGTACCCCGCCTTTCGCCCGTAGTCAGCTGGGATAGGCTCCAGCTTGCCTGCGACCCTGTAGAACAGGATAAAGCGGCTACAGATAATGAGATGAGATGAGGTTAGGGAAGAGTCTGAATAATCACTCACCTTCCTGCCTTTGCTTCCCATTTCTGTCGACTGTTCCCACGTCCACGGTCAGGTTTTGCAGGTCGATGAACAAAAATAGTTGGAATTGCCCCAGGAACTAGGACCTTTGTATATTGCAGGGTTTTATTAAGTAATCGGCATACTTTGATGTGCTGATATTCCGTGAAACATTCCACGATGAAGTGGTCTTCACAAACCATCTTGTGCCTGCTGAAATGAAATTTGTCCACCGTGTGACCAGTGCCAATGGCCAGTGCCGTTGTTTACAACAATTTAGAAGTGGTGTATCTACTAGATCTCAGCCTCGGTAAGTCATGTAGCATGTAAGTGACGTCACAATCTCAGATTCTGTCACGTAATTCGCACTCAGATTGCGATATTTGAACCTTGGAAAAAGTGAAATGTGAGTGCCCAGGGATATTTTATTTTAAAGGAAAACCAGTCTGTACACAGTATGCAGGTACAAATATGAATAAATGAATAATTGAACATGTCTTGTATGGATATTATTTGTCAGTATAAAAGAGGGTTTTCTTTGGGTTTTGTTTGGCTTTAAAGTCATGAATTTCCAAAGAACAATCTGTTTATCTTCTTTTATGGCTCTTGTAAGTATGGTGAACATGTCCACTTTTGAGTGCAGCAGTCACAAACCTAAAAAAACTTTGTTAGGCAGCACATGGGGTCTGTAACATTTGTTTTCTTCAGGATGGATTCCAGACTAGCCACAGCTGTTTTTCAAGTGCTGAGTACAACTAGACAAAAACACATCTAGCTAGATCAGGGCTTTTCAAAGTGTGGGGCGCGCCTCCCCTAGGGGGCACCAGAGTTCTTCAGGGGGGGCATAACGTGAGGAAAAATAAACCAGAATAAGTTACTATTGCGGACATTTAGCGAACTTCAGCTAGCCTTTACCAGAGACAAAATGGATCGATTTTTAGTACCTAAAGCTACAGTGAGTGAGGAGACAGAGTCTGGGCCAAGCAAAAAAAAAGAAGGAAGGATGACCACGATTATTTAAAGTTTGGATTTTCATGGACTGGATCTGAAGATGCTCCACTGCTACAGTGTGTTGTCTGGCAAGAGGTGCTAGCTAACGATGCTATGAGATGTTTAAAATGTGTAAAACAAGATGTTTTTAAAAGAAGCTTATATGTTTTAAATGTGTAAAAAAAAAAAAGATGTTTTCAAAAAGCACAATGTTTAAAATGTGTAAAAGAAATGTGTACAACAACCATTTTTTTAAATACAAATGGAACATTAAGTGGGCGGCACGGTGGTGTAGTGGTTAGCGCTGTCGCCTCACAGCAAAAAGGTCCGGGTTCGAGCCCCGTGGCCGGCGAGGGCCTTTCTGTGTGGAGTTTGCATGTTCTCCCCGTGTCCGCGTGGGTTTCCTCCGGGTGCTCCGGTTTCCCCCACAGTCCAAAGACATGCAGGTTAGGTTAACTGGTGACTCTAAATTGACCGTAGGTGTGAGTGTGAGTGTGAATGGTTGTCTATGTCTATGTGTCGGCCCTGTGATGACCTGCGACTTGTCCAGGGTGTACCCCGCCTTTCGCCCGTAGTCAGCTGGGATAGGCTCCAGCTTGCCTGCGACCCTGTAGAACAGGATAAAGCAGCTACAGATAATGAGATGAGATGAGACAACAAAAATTGTAAAGGGGGGGGGCGCTGTTTATTTGCTCTCTGAGGGGGGCTGACTCTCCCACACTTTGAAAACCCCTGAGCTAGATGATTAAGACTAACAAGCAATTTAGCAGTTTGTAAGAGAGTGGCTAGCAAGAAGAAGACGACTTTATTTGTCACATGCACACTCAAGCACAGTGAAATTCATCCTCTGCATTTAACCCATCTGAAGCAGTGAACACATACAACTGAGCAATGAGCACACACGCATACATACTGTACATACCCAGAGCAGTGGGCAACTATACTACAGCACCCGGGGAGCAGTTAGGGGTTAGGTGCCTTGCTCAAGGGCACTCATGTTAACCTAACCGCATGTCTTTGGACTGTGGGGGAAACCGGAGCACCCGGAGGAAACCCACGCAGACACGGGGAGAACATGCAAACTCCGCACAGAAAGGCCCTCGCCGGCCACGGGGCTCGAACCCGGACCTTCTTGCTGTGAGGCGACAATGCTAACCACTACACCACCGTGCCGCCCAAGTTAGATCGTGTTATATTTGCTTGTTAATTTTAACCACAAAACTAATTCTGGCAATCTACATACTGGCAAAATACAGACTGAAAGTGATTGTTAGCTAGCTACGAGACAAATTATTCACTAAAATTTATAAATGTTTTTTCTTCCATCGTCTGGTGGAAAAAAAAAGATTAGATTGGCTACATCAGGAAAGACGAATGTAGTGCTTCCTTCAAATTTGGCCGAAAAAGGCACCCCAGAGGGACGGATTTTCTCTTAGCATCGTACAACTGTGCCTCAAAAATATTGCATGCTTATGTAGGTTCCTTCTATTGGAAACGGTTTATTACAGTGCTGAGCGTAAATGAGTACGCCCCCTTTGAAAAGTAACATTTTAAACAATATCTCAATGAACACAAACAATTTCCAAAATGTTGACAAGACAAAGTTTATTATAACATCTGTTTAACTTATAACGGGAAAGTAAGGTTAATAATATAACTTAGATTACACATTTTTTCAGTTTTACTCAAATTAGGGTGGTGCAAAAATGAGTACACCCCACAACTAAAACTACTACATCTAGTACTTTGTATGGCCTCCATGATTTTTAATGACAGCACCAAGTCTTCTAGGCATGGAATGAACAAGTTGGCGACATTTTACAACATCAATCTTTTTCCATTCTTCAACAGTGACCTCTTTTAGTGACTTACTCTCAATAAATTTTTAAGTCGCCAACTTGTTCATTCCATGCCTAGAAGACTTGGTGCTGTCATTAAAAATCATGGAGGCCAGACAAAGTACTAGATGTAGTAGTTTTTGTTGTGGGGTGTACTCATTTTTGCACCACCCTAATTTGAGTAAAACTGAAAAAAACGTGTAATCTAAGTTTATATTATTGACCTTACTTTCACGCTAGAAGTTAAACAGATGTTATATTAAACTTTGTCTTGTCAACATTTTGGAAATTGTTTGTGTTCATTGAGATATTGTTTAAAATGTTACTTTTCAAAGTGGGTGCACTCATTTACGCTGAGCACTGTATAATTTAATGCTGAACACAATCAGCACCCACTACCTTTTCGTCAGCTTTCTGTCAGCCACACATTCATGTGCACAAAAACATACTCCCTGGTTCAGTAAACACTCCTTGGCTACATTCACATCACAAGCCTCATTGTTCAATTCTGATTTTTTTGCTCAGATCAGATTTGCACATCTTGATAGTACACATTCATAATTACAAGTGACCTGTATCTAACTGTAATGTGAACACATCCATCCTCATAAACAGCACGTATGCACGTGTTTTTGCACAAATCACCAACAACATAAAACATCGTGTTTGTGAGACGACTCATGATATTAAAACCGACTAAATGGACGTGCCGGTAGTTAATGCACGCATCGGAATTTTGCTCTGGAGGATCACAAACAATTCGTCAGCTGTACGTAATCCGATTGAGAAGGCAGAAAAAAGCCAGACAGCTTGCTTTTGCTTTTTTCGCAGCTATTGTAGCTCGCCTCCGTTGTCGTTTTGAACAGAAAAGCCATCTGACCGTTCTCGTTCATGCCTCATGGCTGCGAATCGGATACGAATCCGACTTAGGACCACATATAAGTGACTCAAATCTGATTTGAAAAGATCGGAGTTGTGTGTGAAGCATGCTGTGTGGCCTGCCCTCAGAGTAAACCCTTTCTTAAACATTCCTCACTTCACTTTACACACAGTTATTCGTTAATCAGTCATGAACCTGAGGAGACTAATGCAGCCTGCCGCCTCCTTTTCAACATTCAACTCGACATTCAAAAGTATCAGTGTGTAAATCCTTTCAATGTTATACATTAATTTGGTTTGGATGAATGAGTGAATAGATGGATTGAAATTATTTGACATCTCATCTCGTTATCTCTAGCCGCTTTATCCTGTTCTACAGGGTCGCAGGCAAGCTGGAGCCTATCCCAGCTGACTACGGGCGAAAGGCGGGGTACACCCTGGACAAGTCGCCAGGTCATCACAGGGCTGAATAATAATAATAATAATAATAATAATAATAATAATAATAATAATTATTATTATTATTATTATTATTATCATCATCATCTAGCTTGGTGCTTCAAAAAAAACGAATTAAAATGTAATCCTGGTGCACTATTGAGACTTTTAACACTCAATAAATTTTGCTTGTGGGTCTGTAATGAAGCAGACACTTTCACTGAGATCATAATAAAGATTATGACTTAATGAAATGTTTTCTGGAATTTATTATTTTAGTATAGATAGCAACGACGAGGGTGTGAAGATAAATTTTAGACTGCAAAAATAGCATTGCACTAAGACGTTTTGTTTTAGTCATGTGTTTGGTGTAGTAGAACTGCCAAGCGGGATTCTTGCAGCAGATGCTCTGTCTAGTTGGCACCTTTTCTTTGTTTAAGTTATTCCAAGGTGAAAGTTTTTGAAGTTTTTAAATTCTGCCCGTTTAAAAATATGCCACATGGGAATGTTTGGCTCGTGCCTAATGCCTAAAAGTTTGAAATTGTTGAACTTGTTGTACGTCGCTCTGGATGAGAGCGTCAGGCTAAATGGCTGTAATGTAATGCAGAGGGGAACCGTCACCGTCATATCACCATTTCAAATATTATATTTAATTTCCTTCATTCTTTCATAATTTCATTTTAATTATTCTCTTCCAGTTCTAATTTGGCCTCATTTTCGATCAAATTTACTTCAGAAATGAAAGGGTTACTGTCCTGAAAACATTAAAATCAAGTTATCCAATGAGTTTTTTGTTTGTTTGTTTGTTTGTTTGTTTGTTTGTTGTCTCTAGGCTGAGAAGAGTTTAGAGCTGGCTCACTCATTGGTTAGGACGTCATTGCCGGGACAGAAGGCAATGGCAGTGTATGTTTATGTAGGAAGTGACAGATGAATTAACCAATCAGATTTTGATTTATAGTGGGAGGGACCAAAAATTTATCGCCCTAGGCCTTCTCGAAGGCCAACGCGAGCTTAACCGCGAGTCAGCACCATCAGCGCAGCAGTGAAGTCACCTTCTAGCCGGTGTAGCGTTCATCAGTAGTATTAGCGAATGCTAATGAAGCAGTCAAGCCAGTGCTATCGAGGACAACTCAGGCTAACGAGCAAGAAACTGAGGCTGTCCACACGGCAACGGATTCAGGTGAATCTGATAAAATTGTTTATCGTTTCGGCCTGGCGTCCACACAGCACCGGCGTTTTGGGTGCTCCAAAACGAGAACGGGTTCCAGAGTGGAAAAATCTGGCAACGGCGCCGTTGCGAAGTCGTCTGGATGAGTAGAACGGATTTGTTTACGATGACGTCACAACCACATGACTAGAACAAGCAGCACTCTCGCTGTTTTGTATGAACCACTGCATTGCATTCACTTTTGTATACAGCTTTTCTTTTAAATAAACAAGTAACTGAACCATTTCTTGAATTTCTTTTTTTTATTGGATAAGACTGCTTTTCAAAATGTTCACACACAATATAAAAAGTTATATAAATTATATAAAAATGCTTTTCAAAATGTTCACACACAATAAGAAAATTAAGTTATATAAAACTATGCACACTAATAAAACTAATTTGTACACACAGAAGGCACGATTTCCTCGCGTAGTCGCAGCTGCCATCATCTTCTTGTTGTTGTGTGCTTGTTCCTGTGAGTGCTTCACGCCGGGTAGAAGAAGGGGTTTATGCGCATGCGTCCTACTTCTTCTATTGTTCTGGTGTCTCCGATGGGACCGTCTTACAGCGCACGTAGAGGTGTTTCATGTGTATTGCATCGTTTTCAGCAAGCATTGCGTTGCCATATGTTCCTGATATTTTACTGATCCGTTGCCCATGTGGACGCGATATTTTTTTTAAATAAAATCTCGTTGCCGTTGTCGTGTGGATGTAGCCTAAGATTTCTGTCTCCAGTCTCTTCTTCCACGCACACTCACCACAGGATTTTTCACTCAGACTTAAGTATTCATTTCCCTGTGTAATTTACTCAGTTACTTTTAAAATCAGCACCGACAACTACACACAACGGAACGACCTGGCAGCCTGCCGCTAATCCCTTGCAAAATCCTTTGCCCTGTTGCTTTTTTGGTGTGTCTGGCTAAGTTTTGGCTGAGTTCAAGTCCCAGCTCGAATAGTAACGGTTCACCACTGATGTAATGTCATGAATCTTGTGGAGTTTGTTTTTGCTTTTCAAATTGAAACTTTATATGAACTCCTTCTTAGGTCATATCCAGATGTGGTCACTGAATGTGGAAGTTGAATGTGATTTGTAGAGGAGTATATATATATATTTTTTAAAGAATTAAGACTGAATAGCAGTGTTGTGCCGCATAGACCAGTTTGAGTAAAGACCTATTCTAAGATCTTTTCTTGTTTAGACAAGTCTGGAGAGTTTACAAAGATATTGTTGTTTAATGCTGACTCATGTAAACTCGTACTGGCCGCATTGGATTCGCCAAACTGACTAACTGGAAAAGTTTATACAATTTTCCTTTCAGCTGCTTTGGAAACTCCCGAGTGTAGGATGTTTTATGTAGCTACATCATAATTGGATTTGGCAAAAACAATCGACCAGTGCACCAACATACACCATACAGCTTAACAAACATATATATATATATATATATATATATATATATATATATATATAAAACGTATGGTTGTGTAAAAGAGTGAACTTCCAAACTTGTGTTAGCATCATAACGACTAATTCAACTTTGCTGTTGTTCTGTGTGGAAGAATGTGTTTATGGTTTTAGGTGTTGGCCTGAAACCTCTTGGGTTCAGTAATGTGTGCATTGAATACATTTTGTGTGGGCAGTTTTGAGTACTAGTTTAAGCGCTCTCTCTCTCTCTCTCTCTCTCTCTCTCTCTCTCTCTCTCGGAAAGTGTGAAACTAAAAAGGACATGTGCATGCAAGCATACATCACTGTCTTGCTGTTCTTACTTATCACTTTCGCTCTGAACTCATGCACAAAACCTGAAAAAAAAATACAGTATCTCTCTCTATCTGTCCAGCAAATGACATGACATTTAAAAAAAAAAATTAAAAATGAAGGTGTGCTTTCCAGTCAAGTTGATTTATGTTATCATTCCATCCATATGCATTTGGAAGGTGAGCACTGGATCCAGTGAGCAATGAATGTACAGGTTAACAGGGGCAACTTTTCATTCATGAAGGCCAGAGAGAGAGAGAGAGAGAAGAAAGCCTTAGGGCTTTACTTCTATTTTTTCTGCTGGCACACTGCATCATGACTGCATACAAAGCTAATGTGTTCTGGACCGACTTGGCTTTTTCCACCATCTAGAACAGTCGCACCACTGCAATACCACTACTGGTTGGAAAAATTCAACATTTTTGCTCCCTGCTCATACCCCTTAACACATTATAGCTGTGGTATGGTCAAGAAAGGGCTGAAAGTCCAAAAGCCAGATTTGGAGTGTTGTGTGATAAATGCCTCCTCCACTACTAAATCTAAGGTTGGGGCAACAAAGCCTTTCAAGTTCTAGGGAATCTACATTTGTGATTGCTTTCTAATTCCTTTTAGGCCTATATACGGTACAGTGGTGCTTGAAAGTTTGTGAACCCTTTAGAATTTTCTGTATTTCTGCATAAATATGACGTAAAACATCATCAGATTTTCACACAAGTCCTAAAAGTAGATAAAGAGAACCCAGTTAAACAAAGGAGACAAAAATATTATACTTGGTCATTTATTTATTGAGGAAACTGATCCAATATTACATATCTGTGAGTGGCAAAAGTATGTGAACCTCTAGGATTAGCAGTTAATTTGAAGGTGAAATTAGAGTCAGGTGTTTTCAATCAATGGGATGATAGTCAGGTGTGAGTGGGCACCCCGTTTTATTTAAAGAACAGGGATCTATCAAAGTCTGATCTTCACAACACGTTCGTGGAAGTGTATCATGGCACGAACAAAGGAGATTTCTGAGGACCTCAGAAAAAGCGTTGTTGATGCTCATCAGGCTGGAAAAGGTTACAAAACCATCTCTAAAGAGTTTGGACTCCACCAATCCACAGTCAGACAGATTGTGTACAAATGGAGGAAATTCAAGACCATTGTTACCCTCCCCAGGAGTGGTCCACCAACAAAGATCACTCCAGGAGCAAGGCGTGTAATAGTTGGCGAGGTCACAAAGGACCCCAGGGTAACTTCTAAGCAACTGAAGGCCTCTTTCACATTGGCTAATGTTAATGTTCATGAGTCCACCATCAGGAGAACACTGAACAACAATGGTGTGCATGGCAGGGTTGCAAGGAGAAAACCACTGCTCTCCAAAAAGAACATTGCTGCTCATCTGCAGTTTGCTGAAGATCACGTGGACAAGCCAGAAAGCTATTGGGAAAATGTTTTGTGGAAGAATGAGACCAAAATAGAACTTTTTGATTTAAATGAGAAGCGTTATGTTTGAAGAAAGGAAAGCACTGCATTTTAGCATAAGAACCTTATCCCATCTGTGAAACATGGTGGCGGTAGTATCATGGTTTGGGCCTGTTTTGTTGCATTTGGGGCAGGACGGCTTGCCATCATTGATGGAACAATGAATTCTGAATTATATCAGTGAATTCTCAAGAAAAATGTCAGGACATCTGTCCATGAACTGAATCTCAAGAGAAGGTGGGTCATGCAGCAAGACAACGACCCTAAGCACACAAGTCGTTCTACCAAAGAATGGTTAAAGAAGAATAAAGTTAATGTTTTGGAATGGCCAAGTCAAAGTCCTGACCTTAATCCAATGGAAATGTTGCGGAAGGACCTGAAGCGAGCAGTTCATGTGAGGAAACCCACCAACATCCCAGAGTTGAAGCTGTTCTGTACGGAGGAACGGGCTAAAATTCCTCCAAGCCGGTGTGCAGGACTGATCAACAGTTACCACAAACGTTTAGCTGCAGTTACTGCTGCACAAGGGGGTCACACCAGATACTGAAAGCAAAGGTTCACATATTTTTGCCACTCACAGATATGTAATATTGGATCATTTTCCTCAATAAATAAATGACCAAGTATAATATTTTTGTCTCATTTGTTTAACTGGGTTCTCTTTATCTACTTTTAGGACTTGTGTGAAAATCTGATGATGTTTTTGGTCATATTTATGCAGAAATACAGAAAATTCTAAAGGGTTCACAAACTTTCAAGCACCACTGTAGTTATTTATGATGTCCCATTATGTACCTGTGCAATGTATACAAATGAGAGAGTCTGATGCTGTGTAAAGCTTACATAAGCTGTGATTGTTGCTTGTACATTGGCTTTCATCAGAATTCCTGCTTATCCTTCATTTGTTCTTGAAAGTCTGAGGAACCTCGCAAGCAAAATGTTTATATATAATAATTAGCTATGTTTTACATGAAGGGCTAAGAAACCTCTTGATTCTTGATTGTGTCATGGCAAGCTGGGGGTTTCAAAGAAGCCTTTTCTTTAGAATACAGGGTGTGTTTCAAAAAATGTGATATTATTTGAGATGTAAATATCCCAGAAACTACATAGTCGAGGCAAATGAAACTGAACAGGCTTAATGTTGAGCAAGATAAGATTTATTCCTCAAAATGTGAATGAAAAATTCAAAGGTATGTGGATTCCATGAACGATTTCACAAATTTTCAATTTCCGTGCTGCCTGAGACACGGCACACATCAAGTCGGTAGTCCAGCTCCTGCCAAACACACTGCAGCATGTCTTTGGTAACAGTCTTTTCTGGGAACAGTGCATTTTTAGAGAATTCTCTCATAAATGCACGCCGCACAGTTTTGTTCGACTGTGTTCGAGCATGCTCTAACACACAAAACGCCTCTTCTTTTCCCGTGAATGGCATTTCTATACCTAAAAAGGTAAAAACAAAAAAAACATTAAACATAAATTTTTTGACCTGTTTCCATACATGCTGTTAAAATTTGAGGTCAATTGAACGAGAATTGGCAAAGTTATTAGATTGTGAAATGATCTCAAATTTTTTGAAACACCCTGCACTAAGCCACACCCAGATATATGTTTGATAAGGAAGGAATAAAGAAATGATGATCGCTATGAATAGGAAAATAACCAATTACGGGGTGATGCGAGCGAGAGATCTCTTACCACCCGTACCTTTTTAAAAATGATATTATTATCCATTTATATACTGTACACAATACTACACTATGCTACAATCACAGGTTTAAGTGTATAGAATTATCCTTTCTTCTGGTGTCGAGTATACAAAAAAAAAAAGATAAGGTCCTGAAGGAAAAGTTTGGGCACCCGACATGGTCATTACTTAGTAACACCCCCTTTGGCAAGTATCACAGCTTGTAAACACTTCTTGTAGCCAGCTAAGAGTCTTTCAGTTCTTACTCGGGGGATTTTCACCCATTTGTCCTTGCAAAAGGCTTCTAATTGTGCAAGATTCCTGGGCCATCTTGCATGCACTGCTCTTTTGAGATCTATCCACAGATTTTCAATCAGTGCGTTTACATGCACATAGAGAAAATCGAATTTCTGCTGTAGCTCGACTGAAATCGAAGTTCTAAATGCCATGGAAACACCTTAGCTCGGCTGAAATCGAACCGAACTAGATTTCTCGTAATCGAGCTACGCGACCTAGATTATGCGATTGTAGCCGAGCTACTTAGTGCATGTAAACCCTGTCGAGCTACGTAGTCGAGCTACTTACTTCAGCACTGCCCCTTCCGGAAGTGACGAGTGACGAGACCACAAGCAGGAAACACAACAGCCTCGGTCGGAACTGATAACTTTGTTTATACTCTTGAATAGCTCTTCTTCATGACGACAACCGGATGTGTACCAACACGATGGGGCGTGTAGCGCCACCTGTGGCTCGGGTGCACAATGTACCTCACACAATAGCTCGATTTCCTTGTGTGCAAGTAGGATTGGATTTCTCTGGCACCCCTGCTGGGACCCTTAGCTCAATTACCGACAGTAGCTCGATTTGGATGTGCATGTAAACACACTGAATGTTGTTTAGGTCAGGGGATAGTGAGGGCCAGGGCAAAACCTCCAGTTTGTGCCTCTTGAGGTATTCCATTGTAAATTTTGAGGTGTGTTTCGGAACATTATCTTGTTGTAGGACCCAACTTTTTTACAGATGGTGTGATGTTTGCTTCCAATTTGCTGGCATTTATTCAAATCCATTCTTCCCTCTAACAATGAAATGTTCCCTGTGCCACTGGCTGCAGCACAAGCCCAAAGCATGGTCGATCCACCACCATGCTTAATAGTCAGAGAGGTGTTCTTTGGGAGTTTCAAAGAAGTGTTTTCATTAGAATACTAAGCCACACCCAGATATATAAAAACACACCAATAAAATTAATGAGGTAAAACATCAAACAGTGTGCCACTGTATCGTTTCAAGTGCAATACAGGTCCGATTATTCCTGGAATTCGGCACCCTTTTTTCTCCAAACACACCTTTGCACACTGTGGCCAAAAAGTTCTCGTTTGACTTCATCAGTTCACAGAACTTGTTTCCAAAATGCATCAGGCTTGTTTAGATGTATTTTTGTGGCTGAATTTTGTGGCTAGGACGCAGGAAAGGTTTTCTTCTGCTGACTCTACCATGAAGGTCATATTTGTTCAGGTGTCGCTACACAGGAGAACAGTGCACCACCACTTCAGTCTGCTCAATTTTGCTGTAGGTCTTTTGCAGTCAAAGGGGGTTTTATTTGGCTTTCTAGCAATCTAATGAGCAGTTCTTTCAGAAAGTTTTCTTGGTCTTCCGAACTTCACCTTGACCGCCACCGTTCCTGTTCACTGCTATTTCTGAATAACATTACAAACTGAGAAAACAGTTACCTGAAAATGCTTTGCTAACTTCTTGTTGCCTTCTCCTGCTTTGTGAGCATCGATTATTTTATTTTTCAGAGGGTTAGGGAGCTGCTTGGCTGTTGATTTTAGGGACAAGTTTGAGGAGTCAGACCCTGTGTCCGAAATCGCTCCCTACTCACTATATAGGGCACTATATAATGGGGACACCGTTTTGTAGTGCTGTCCGAAACCTTAGTGAGGATTATTTACACCCTATATAGTGCACTCAAAGTATCCCACAATGCATCACGAAAAGTAGTATACAACGATGGTCATTAACCAAAGCAGTATATCCCATCATGCATTGCGGTCGCGCTGAAAGAAATCAAATTAAAAGTCTCAAATTTGATTTAATAAAAGGCAGCGGCAAAGAAGAAAGGATTCAGCCTTGATTTAAAAGAACTGAAAGATGCAGCTACTTTGTATTGATTTAATGTGGGAAATGCGCTCAGTATAATATGGATTTATCACAAAAATACACACATGCGTGTATTTATTATTTTGAAAACCCACCAGCCGACTGATCTGGCACGTTTTAATTGTGCGACAGTAATGACGTAAATACCGGCGTGATGGACTAGTGTCCTAAAGCGTTTTTTCATTTTTCCAATGAGCTCACTATATAGTCCTCTATAAAGTAATTCCCTATATTGGGAGTAGTGAACGAGTGAGCGATTTCGGACACGGAGAGAATTTTTATACAGCTTTGAAATCTGCATCACCTGGCCTTTCCTAACGATGAATGTGAACAAACCATAACTCAATAAGCTAACTAAAGTCTAGAAGCTTGGTAAAAGTTACCTGAGAACTCAAATGTATTGGGCTGCCCAAACATTTTGCATGGCGTTCATTTCCTTATTTTCCACTCTGTAATTGTACAAAACAAAAATAATGCACAAATGTCGCATAAATGCTGAAAAGACATGCGTCATGTTTAACTTTATATCTTTTGGGGATCGGTTCGTTTTCTGCTCACTTAACTATTCACAGTAACAGACATTTTAAGCAAGGGTGCACAAACTTTTGCATGGCACTGTAGCTGTAAGCTGATCGCAAGTTGTTAGTTAGTTGCAGCCTTTTTTTCCAGCCTCATGCAGAGATATGAGACATTGGCATTGCTGAGCAAAGGAAAAACCAGAAGCAATAACTTTCTTGACTGACATTTTTTTTCTCTTTCTGTCTTTCTTTCTCTCAGAGGAGAAGTACATCACTGTGCAGCCCTACACCAGTCAGGGTAAGGACGAGATCGGGTTTGAGAAAGGAGTAACCGTGGAGGTCATTCAGAAGAACCTGGAAGGATGGTGGTATATCAGGTAAACGTGGTCCTCTTGTATTCTCAGAGCTGTATTGAGCTTTTTTATGAACGCAGTACTGTGTGACTTTTGGAAGCTTAGTCACGGGTGTCTTTTTACTGTTTAACTGAAGGATATAATGGAAGCTTTTATCAGTTGCCTTTTCAGGCCACGAGTTCTTGCACCAGCTCTATAGTTCTCTTGTTTTAAAGAAAAGTTATGTGTTTTATGAAAGAATTTTTTCTCTCTCCCCCCTCTCTCTGTCCCTTTGTCTTGTGTATTATTTCCCTCCCCTGGAGGGAGTCACTCAGCTAAAAATAAAAGAATGAGAATCATATGGCATTTTACAAACATGTGGCTTGCGGGGGAAACTCAATAATAAAAATTACTACAAATGCATAAAATAAAAAATCTGTCTCCATCGAAAGAAAAAACAAAGCTGGATACCACTTGGCTATTGCTTGAAGTCTCTTTTAATATGGATCTAAGACGAGTTTTGCCACTGGCATAAGTTTTTTTTTTTTTTTGCTGAGATTTGAAAAGGAGAATTAATTTGCGCAAGCAGCGCTATCACAAATTGTTACTCTCACTCAGGATCTTTCTACTTTATAATTCTTATTCTTATTATTATTATCCTAATGTTTTTTAGGATGCTATTTCTCCCTCAGTCATCACCAGATTTCACATGAAGAATACGTCTGGGCCGAATTAAGTTGCTATGACTTTTGGTGCTGATCTGGATCACCAAACCAGAAGGATCCGTGAAAAACAGGCTTTTTTCCTCACTAAGCATCATTCTCTATCTCTTACCATTCCGGATCTGTAGGGTACGGCGACCGGACGTCCCGGTTTGTAAGAGCTAGCGCAAATCACTGTGACTTTAGTCACAGTTTATTTTTCTAGTTTATTTTCTTTCAGTGTAAAATAACAATTTGAATTGAAATGGTCGAGATTTGTCCTTTGCTGCTTTAAGAATGTTCTTCCCTCATTTCAACAGGGTGAGAAGAATTAAATAAAATTAATCAGCATGGATTATGGCCCTAACAGACGAATAACTTTTGTCGTTTATATTACAGGTACTTGGGCAAGGAGGGCTGGGCCCCGGCTTCATACCTGAAGAAGCTGAAGGACGACCTGTCCCCGAGGAAGAAGACCCTGACTGGCCCTGTGGAGATCATAGGGAACATCATGGAGATTAGCAATCTACTCAACAAGAAAGCTGTCAGCGAGAAGGACGTGCAGACGGACGGAGAGGCCACCACACCAGATCGTCACATCTCCAAGAGCGAAATCAGTCTTCCCATGCCATGTGCCCCTGAAGCAGACCAGGCTTCAATGACAGCTAGTAGTGCCCCAAAGGCAGGCTTACAGCCTGCATGTAGTGCCACCTTACAAGACACTAAGCCAAAGGCAGAGCCGGGCTCGCCTGCTATAGCAAGAGTGGCGCCACACCGAGTGGAGATCGGTAAGAATATTTACCAAGTTAATCTGTCATCCTTTTCCACAACCTGGTTCATTTGACAGCTTTTGGTTTGATGTAAGGGCAGTATATTGCACAAAACTGTACTATAAATTATCCATTTAAAAGTATGCCCCTGTTTTCTTTTAAATAGGCTTTGACGCTATAGGTAAGCCAAACTTTCTGTCAGTGCAAGATTACTAAAATAAATAAATAAATAAATAAATAACAGTGTGTTCATGTAGAGAATGTCACTAAATCTACTTTGTACTGAATACCTGTTTTGTCTCGTACAAATGTCAGTCTAAGGTTTGGCTTGCTTGATTACAAAAAATATGGTGCAGTGTTTACCAATTACATCTTGGTTGTGTGTGTCAGCTGGTAAAAAGAGTTTCCTCTCCATTTTGCAGGATCTCCAAACCTCAGACAGAAACCTCCCCCTCGACGAGATACAAATCTGGTTAGTTAGAAAAACCTAAAAAAATTAGTAAGGATTAATTTATGGTATACCAAGTGAAACTGAACAGCAGTGAATATATACTGTATATATATAACTATATGCCATTTTCAGGGATTCCAGCTGCCAAAGCCTCCAGAGCCCCCTACTGTGGAAACGGAGTACTACACCATTGCAGAGTTTCAGTCCTGCATCTCAGATGGCATCAGCTTCCGTGGAGGACAAAAGGCTGATGTAAGACCTGTTAACATAAAGTGGAGGGTTATGAATATATTATATTATATTATAGGTCCTCAGTGTGATTTAAGAAAGTACAATGTGAAAGCTCTGTAAAAGTGGAGCTTTTTCTTCAAACCCTCATGAGACCACCCTCACTCGACCATCCAGTCCTGAACCTAATTTAAATAAACATCAGGAAAACATATTAGTTTATTAAAAGTGACTTCAGTGATATCAAATGAAATGGATGAAGCTTTATAATAAATAATCGGTAATGTGATCTGCAGGTAATAGAGAAGAACTCTGGTGGGTGGTGGTACGTCCAGATTGGGGACATGGAGGGTTGGGCACCTTGTTCCTACATTGACAAGCGCAAGAAGCCTAACTTAAGCAGGAGAACTAGCACACTCACTCGGCCCAAAGTGCCACCCCCAGCACCACCTGTCAAAAAACAGGACTCCGAGGACACATCTTGCCCCAGTGCTTCTGCTTCCAAAGCTCCAGAATCCCCCAGTAGACCTGTATATGAGGAGCCAGAGTATGACATTCCTGCTATTGGATGTGATCTGGAAGTGGACACAAGCATTATAAAAAAGGAGCCTCGTCCTGTGCTTATAAAAAGCAGTAAAGCTGCCGCTGAAAGAATCGCTCAGGCTACAGGTAAAGCCTCACCTCTTTTTACTGTGAAGACTTCCCCCTTAAGGAATGAACACGCAGTGGAAGAAGTCACCAGAGAGGAGGCAATTTATGAGAATGATGGCTTTAGGTATTCCTCTGATGACTTTGCCTCTGCTAGAGAATCAAGTGCTGTGGGTTCAGAATCCCCAAGAAGTCGTACTTTGGGCCGCAAACCCCTGGGGTCTTCATCTGGGGGAGGAAAATCTTTTAGGGACCCTCCAGATCTGCGCACTCAGTCACTAACCCGTGGTGAGAAGACCAGCCCAAGATTGTCTTCAGATGAATCTGGCCGAAATCCCAAAAGAGAGCCAGTTTTACGCAAGGATGTGGAACTCCGGATTGGTCAGAGCCCCTCAACTCGTCCCAAGCCAGTGGTCCGACCCAAGCCCCTATTGACCAAGTCTGAAACACAGAGCCCAGAGAGGATGGATATTAGTAGCTTGCGGCGGCAGTTGCGTCCTGCAGGAATTCGACATGGGATGGTCCGTGCACGTGGCGGAGAAGACTCTGAGACCGCATCAGTGGTGTCATCAGAGGATTCGGTAACCTCCCGTAGCACTTCAGACCTCTCCAGCACCTATTCTAAGGGCAGCAGAGGGGACTCTGATTATGAGGGTGCCTTGTACCGTACTACAGACGCGTATGAGCGGGCACAAGAATCTGAGCTCAGCTTTCCTGCTGGTGTGGAAGTGGAGGTACTGGAAAAGCAGGAAAGTGGCTGGTGGTATGTCCGCTGGGGTGTAGATGAGGGTTGGGTGCCTACATTCTACCTAGAGCCTATTAGGCAACCTTCAGATGCAGGTGTCTCAGAGTCTCATGAAGGATCCCTGGCAGAGCTGAGCAACACCAGCAAGTCAAATAGCTTAGAAAAGAACGAGCAACGTGTCCAGGCTCTCAATAACCTAAATCAGCAGAATCTACGTCGGGCAACAAATCCCAGCCCTCCTATTCCCAATAAGCCACCTGGTGGCTTTGGTAAGCCATCCCCCCAGCTCAACGGTTCAGGTGTACGAATGCGGAATGGTGTTCGTCAGGCAGCTGTGCGACCACAGTCAGTTTTTGTGTCCCCACCACAGCCTGTGAAGGACACCAATTTATACACAGGGTCCTTAAGGCGCAATGAATCACTAGGTGCCAGCGATCACATGAGATCTAGTGGTGGTGTGCGCCGAAACTCCTCCTTCAGTGCTGTGCGGCCACAGCCTGTTAGCGATGTAAGGATGAGGACTGGAACCACCACAGTTGCACCAGCAGGAAGCTGTAGCCCCTTGATTGCCCAGAGAAATGGAATTCCAGTCTCTACAGTGAAGCCCAAACCCATAGAGAAGACGCATCTCATTCATAACAACCTAAGGGAAGTCTATGTCTCAATTGCAGATTATCGTGGAGACGAGGAGACTATGGGCTTCCCTGAAGGCACCAGTCTGGAGGTTCTAGAAAAGAACCCTAATGGATGGTGGTACTGCCAAGTTCTAGATGGCCTACAAGGAAGGAAAGGCTGGGTGCCATCCAACTACCTTGAAAGAAAGAAATAGCACCAACTCACCTCCCCAAAGAATGTTGCTTAAATTTAAATGTACATTTGCTATCAAACTCTATGAGGAGGAGGGTTTTTTTTTGTATCAATATGAGACACTTTAGTGCTGGTTTACTTAAAAGTACATAAGACTCCTAAAGATGATCAGTTATGTGTAAGTGGAGTACGCAAGTAAGAAAATGGCAACAAGCAAAACTGGGCTATCCCAGTATCTTAAGCATCATTGGAGGATAATGTCTCCAGTTTGAAAGAAGAAGAACCGAAATGGTTTTGATAGAATGGTAGATCCAGGCAAATGTTGAGAGAAATTTTATGCCAAATGGGTGCCTTTGTCCATCATTGACTGAATGTTAAACGGAATAATTTAAACACCAGTGAATCAGTATAAGTACCAAACTTCAACTTGGTGCCATAGGCCTATGAGCACAGAAATCAACCAAAACTATTTTTGCTACAAAATTACTGAAAAAAAAGAGAAATTGAGAGATTTCAGTATGGGAGTAACACACAAAACGAGTGAGCACTCAAAAACAAGAATGTAAGACATCAGATACGCAAATAACAAATGGTCTTTACCGTTGAGTGCATTTAAAGATTACATTTGATTTTCATCTTTTTTTTTTTTAACTTTTGTTCAGTTTTTAATTTTTAAATTGCTTTATCGTATCTTGTGCATTTTCATGTCTTCCTTAGAGATGTATTTCTGCTTTCTTGTGACATCCCTGCAACTCTATCGGCCTGGAAAAAAAAAAAAAAGCCCCTCAACGAGATACTTGTCATGTGATCTTTCATTTGTTCTGATGTGTCTCTGATGAGGGTTTCGTAATTGGCTTTACGTGTTTTTTTTTTTTGTTTTTGTTTTTTTGTTTTGGCTGTCCATTTCCCTTGACCCCTTTCCTTACCTACAAAGCCCAGCCAGCATGAATAAAGGTCACTGATTCATTAAAGAAAAAGATGTGGTGCAGTTATGTGTAACTCAGATCGACAGGAAATTAGATACTCTGATAAGTTGGACTTTAATCCTTTTTACCCACCTTATATCTGGGTATCAAGCCCAGACAGAGTTTAGTTTACAAAATTGCACAAAACAGGTTATGTTGCTGCTCTAGGTCTACTATATTTACTGGTTGAAAATTTTCATACTGGAATATATGGCTTCATATTCTCCAATCTATCCCAGGGAATTAGTTACGTAGAAATGAGCCCAAAATGTGATCAAACGAAAGCAAAATGCCAACACGTTTGCTAGTTTGTTTTGTTTTATTTTAGTATTTATTTTGTGGTTACAAAGAACTTCGGTGTCGTCAGCGAACCCAAACGAGGTTTTAGAACTGAGCAAAAATAGATATTTAATTACTATATCTGGAAACACTTGATTTTTTTTTCTTTACCCACAAAAAGCACATTGATATGCAAGGTTAATTTCAACATATAACGATATTGCTGGGCAGTATTGGATTCCAAGTTGAAGTTACACAGCAAGCAGTTCAGCGCAATTAAAAACAAATTGTACTGTCTTTGATTAGAAAGAAACGGACGTACAATTAAAATTTCATCGATACAGCTTGAATTATCGTTATTTCCAAAATGATTGGTTTGTTTACTCCAACAAAATGTTTTACGCCCCCCCTCTTTGACGGACCCTGATTTAAAAATAAATGTATGATCCATGTCAAAAGGCTGATGTTCAAGACTGCTGAAATATTTTTCTAACGAACAGTGCCGTGTGAACTCTTAGTCGGGTCAAGCACTAATGTTTTTTTGTGTAGTTTCTCTGCTGGACAGTATTATAGTATTAAACAAAGTTAAGTACCTGCTAGATTGCAGTTGTATTCTATTAAGCAGTAGTTTGTTTGTTTGTTTGTTTGTTTGTTTGTTTGTTTGTTTGTTTGTTTTTCTTTCTTTTGTTCTTGTTGTGTGATCGCACTAGGACAATAATGATGAATGGAGTGGCTCATTTGTTGTGAGATGGTGCATTGTTTTGGTAAATCAAAAATGCATCTATTTAAAGATGCAGTGTACTTCATCAGTACATTATTTATTGAACAAAAATGTTCTTTTTGTATTTATGATTATTTAACAATTTTTTTAAAGGAAAATATTCATTACCGCTTCTCATTTTGTGCTCAGTGCTCTTGCCACTGCATAAAGACTCCTCAGTGGCGTCCTCTAGTGAAACAGATTGGCTACTGCTATATTCTGGTTATATTTTTGTACTGCCATTGATCTGAGGCCAGCTGGCATTTTTTTTCCCCACTGTTTTTAAATATAAAAGCAGCTGAACATTTATTCATATAGAATTTATTTTCCCGACACCTTTTTTTCAAAAGCTGATTGCTGCACCTTTAGCAACTATGGACACTTCCTCTCTCATTATTGGACTTTCTATAATGCCAGATATTGCTTTTGTGTCGCCCCTATATGCTATTTCTTTAATATGAAAGTTACAATTGGGGGGGAAATAAAAACACAAAACGAAACGTGCAATTACGCCAATGACAAAATGATCAAATTTACCATGTGAAGTAGTTTTCAGATGAGTCGATTCAGTCAGAATGTAGATAATTTATTTTGCTCGTGATATGAATATTACTTGTATGTCATAGAGGCTTGGTAATTTGGAAAATAAGAGGTTTAATTTAATTCAGTTTCATCCCCCGCCCCCGCTCCCCACCCCGACGAAGGCATTATAGAAACGTGTCGACTCACTCCAACACTTTGAATGGATATTTCTTCTGTCAAGTAAATTCCATTTACATTTTGCGCTTCGTTTTGTTTGCATCAACAATTTACAAGGGAAATATTACTTCACGCTAGGCCTTTTTTTTTTTTTTTTGTATTATATAATTGTGTATCATCTATCGTTTATGTTCTGTCTTCCTTTTTTATATCTGTATTTTTATTGTGGTTTATTATTTCCTTTATCCCGCCCCATGTGTTTTTTATGACACAAATGTAATGAGGAAATGTGCAATAGAATAATCGGCATCTCACCAAAAACAAGGAACTGTCAGAGGTTTTTTGATACTGGATCAAGACCCTTACTTTTTGAAATGTCAGCTTTTCACATCAAATCAAATGAACATCTGTCGACCGTCATCCTCGTTCCACATTTTCCAGTTGGAGATTCTGAATGTCCCAATACGCAGGACACATGGATATCGGTGCCTGACTTCATAGCAGGACTCTTTGACCCAAACCTTTTTTTTGTGTTGCCACCATTTATGTTGTTGTATTGCCACAAGACCACACCAAGCGATAATGCCCCTTTCTTCTGCCAGTGGGATAAAATTTGAAGCGGAGGACATTGGAGTCTTCCTCCTTCACACTGCCAGTGTTTTTATGTTCCTGTCCATCCCACTGGCTTGTACCCTTATGTCGAACTTTAAAGCAGGACCTTGTGACCAGCCGTAGCTTCCATTCACGCTGTACCTCTACAACCAGTCAGAACAGGGATTCTCCTAACCTCGTCACTAACCTTAAGACGTCATAAAGCATTCCGTTGTTGAATGTGGTTTTTTTTTTTCTCCAATTTACAAAGTCCCTGTGAGACTCTTATCAGCATTGTTTGAATGTACGTAACAAGGCCACTTTAATACAAGAGAGTACACTCTCAGGAAGGAAGAAAGATAGGAAATTGTACTTTTGGACATATATTTTGTACCTTTAGTTTGTATCCTTTACCTGGGAATGCTGTTTAAAGCTGGCCAATCAATAAGATCCGAATATACACCGTAAATCGTTTTTAAACATAAACTATACTCATGTTTCCAAGGGAAAGGTGCGTACTAAAGGTAGAAAATATACTCCCTTGATGATCCCACCCCAACACCAAGGAAAAGTACAGTGTGTTCCGTTTGTTTCTGAGGGTATCGATTAACTGGATCAAAGATACAGGAAATCCAGCAGCTCTTTTTGAGACAGTTTTATCCATGGCTTGAAGTGGAGGATTTCAGAGGCCTTTTGATCTTTCGGATGTTCTCATTCTCACAAGGGAAGTCACGCATGACAGCCCGAGCCTTTGCATTTCCAAAAGTCGGCCGAGTGAAACAACTGATGCAGCACGGCATTTTGCGCTCACTCGTCTTGCTGGCTGTTTTTCTTTGCTGTTCACTTCACTCTTGGAAAAAAAATGGATGCATCCTAAAAGGTTCTTGTCCTTCAGGGGAACCTTGAAAGCTTCTATGCAGCAAGCTAGAAGAAATGATAGAATTCCTTCATAAAACTTGCAACTATCCAAAGAACTTCTGAGGAGGCGTTGTTTCCTATGAATGTACGCAGCATTACATTTAACAGTTATTCCACGAAATCGAGTCGTACATGAGCTGATATCCGACGAGGCGCGTAGCACCGAGTCGGCTATAAGCCGTGTACGACGAGATTGAGTGGAACGACTGTTTTATTCTATCCACATTCACTGGCTTTTGAGAAACAGAGCATTTTTATTTTTTGCAAACTCAATAAATAAAAACTTTATACAGAACGTCCGACAAAATCATTTCCGCTTAGAAACCGGCGAAATGACGGCGACAATTTGTGAAAAATACTTCGATAATAATAATTCTTGAACAAACAAAAATCTTCTGACCATCAAATACTTTTATTCCATATTTTGTTGGGTTTTTTTTTGTATTTTTGTTTTCAAGTAGAGTTTTTAGTTCGTCCTCGGTTGGTTCAGCAACACGCGCCGCCGTTTTGTTTTTCTCTACTCACGGTATATGAGCTGATATCCTCGTAGTAGAGTAGCCAATCAGAGTGCACGATTGCTCATATCCAGTGAATGTAGATAGAACAATTTACATTGTTCCTCTGCTGGGTTCCGCGACCTAATCTGAGACAGATATCTGATTAGCCCATTAGTTACAATTACAAGAATGGACGCTTTTTATTTTTTTATGCTCTCCAATAGTGTTTCAAAATCCTCCTTGCCTCTGATCAGTCGCTATTTGTCCCATCTGAATATAAACCAGTGCTCGAGAGCTCATTTTCAGCCTTTGTTTCAAGCATGGGATAAATCCTGAATGGCAGGGTTTGTAAGAGAGAGAGTGAGAGAGAGAGAGAGAGAGAGAGAGAGAGAGAGAGTGTGTGTGTCTGTATGAACGTGTGGAGATGGTTTGCATGTTGGTAGGATTTATGAGAAGGTGGAAAGAGAAAGTTGATCGATGGATGGTGTTAGTTAGTTTAGGAGGTGGTTTGGGCTCAGTCAGGTTCTATGAAATCAAGTTGGACAGCAGTGATGTACCTGTTCGAATGCAACCGCTTGAATTGTAGCCCTGAAGACATGAAATCTGACAGGTGTCGGGGAAGAAGTGCAGGAAACAGATGACCGGGCCTCAGAGATAATTAACGGTCAGTCTGAGGACTGTGTAGCTCTGTGAATCATTTATAGCTGAGCCGGGAAGCGCTGACACTTCGTCTGAGGTTTTAGTAAAAGCTCTGGTCGGTGAAGCTTTGCCTCAGGCCTGCATTTCTGAAAACACAGCTTATTGCTAGTGCTTTGATAGATGATTGCGTTTGGCGTCAGGGCCTTTTGGTATTCCGCACGGATCGACCGTGGGCGGCCTTCATTACAAAGCAGACGTTTGGAGCACTGTGGGCACCGAGCGCTGCTGTGAAATCACATTAGCCAAGCAGCCAGTTAATTACAGCTCTTTGGGGGTTGCATCCTGAATCCCAATGACCGCTAACTGAGGAAATCGAGCAGTGCACACGGATTAATGATGCGTCATTCTCATCCGACACGTGTCCGATTCAGAGTCGCTATAACGTGATCGCTGACTCGACCTGACTTGAAAGACCTTTTTGGCAAGGAGCTGATAGAGAAAGCTAGCTGTATGTGTGTTCTGTTGAGACGTATGAAGTGTTTCTGAGGAGTTTATGTACGTGTTCGTTTCGTGTTTGGGGTTTATCCTGCGTTGTTGATGCGATAGAGCTGGATCCAGAGTGGCAGGGGGCTGTGTTTTTCGTGTCGTCGTCTTGATGAGAAGCAGCGAGGAATGGCGAACACGCTGGGTCTGTCTAATGTCTCGCCGCTTGCTGTCTCTGTCGCTGTTTGACTCCTCGCTCTAATTATCATTTCTCTTGAATTAATTAACAGACAAGGAAATAACGGCATGCTGTGGCAGACAAAGACTCACTCGAAAGCCATCGACCGCTGTGTGTTGCATCGAGTCTCACTCTGCCGACAGTAAACATGCCATCAAGAGCTGGGTTTATCAGCAGGGGGGCTTTTAATAACCTGCCCTCAGGATCAGGTCTCTGTCAGATATATACTCTTCTTCTCCTACAATAATCTAATTGGATCTTCAGTACATTTTTGAAAGCAGGTGGTCTACAGCTTTACTGTTTTTTTTTTTTTTTTCCAGCAATGTTTTGTTGTTTTATCTATTTTGTATTTTGTTCATGTTTACATTGTATCCTGCATTGCCCTAAAAGAAAAAAAAACACAATAAAATATATCATTCTTCTTCTTTCCTCTCACTGTCACGCTGTCACAGATTCTTTTTACTAAATGTAGACTCGAGTCAAACTGATGCATACGCCTTTATTTATAGCACACGGCAGAGTGGAAATGTAGATATATGTGTTCCCACAGTATGCTGCAGGATGAATAGTGCAGGAACAGACATGATTTGTTATAATGCAGCGCTTTACTGATGGAGATGAATGATTCAGTGATTCGGTTTGGTTCTGCCTATATCGTATGAATCTTTTATCAGCTCAGTCATTTAAAATAGTTGTTTGGAATAAAAAAAAAGTACGTTGTAGCTGCATTTATTAATATTTTTGTTTTTTTTAAATTATGATTTACTCAAGGGTAGTGCAAATATATTTTCCTACACTAGGGGGCAGCCTTACACAAGCCAAAGCTATATGAACATTAATGTCTGAGTGATTTGATCAGGATGAGATGAGAGTTGATTGAGCGTGTGTGCAGGTTTGCACAGCGGTACGCAATGTCCTGGTAAACATTAATAATTAGAACGATAGGTCAGAAAGTCCATATTTAAGCTAAAGATCCACAATTAAACAAAGACAGCACATGTGGAGAGCTTGGGAATGAAGCTAAGAGAGATGAGACTGAGATGGTATGGGCACATCCTGAGAAGAGATGCAGAGCATGTTGGAAGGAGAATGTTGAGGATGGAGCTGCCAGGCACACGGAAACGATGAAGGCCAAAGAGGAGATACATGGATGTGGTGAGAGAGGACATGAAAGTGGCAGGTGTGGTAGAGAAGGATGCGGAAGACAGGGAGCAATGGAGACGAAAGATCTGCTATGGCGACCCCATTGGGAGCAGCCAGAAGAAGAAGATGATCCACAATTAAACAAAGACATATTGATATGGGAGAACAACCAGTCACCTTGATCAGCTCTTCACTGTGCTTAAATATCTATTTCTCTCAGCTCTTTCATGGCTCTCTCAAGGTCTGCTGAGGTTTTAACGAGACTGAATCAGTGTTAAGGAGCGTTTTGGTGACGCACATGAATCCTGGATGGATGAGATCTCCAAAACACCAGGTTCTCAGTACGCAGTGGTTAGTATCCACCAAAAGTGGTCCGAGGAAGGGAAACCAGTGAACCGGTGACAAAGTCATGGAAGACCAAGGCTCACTGATTTGTCTGGGGCGTGAAGGCTAGCCCGTCTGATCCAGAACAATTTGCTGAAACTGTTAATGATAGAAAGGTGTCAGGACACACAGCTTGCTTTCCCTTACAAAAATTAACCATGGTTTTACCATGGTTTATAGTTATTCATGGTTTTTTTGGGTAACCATGAAAACCATGGTGCATTTTACCTCAATGTTCACTTAAATTTTCAGTTCTAAGTAAATGTTAATGTATCTGGGCTGTTAATCGAGATCCTTCTCTACAGCATTGACTGTTGGACGAAAGCATGGTAATACTACAGTTAGTGCATCCTTTTAAAAACCATACTATCCCTTTTTAAACTAATTTCGTAGTTACTATGACCTATTACACATACAACTATGATGCTACCACAGCTACTGCAGTACTATGGATAAACCACAGTAATGCTATGGTTGGTTCATAGTACTTAGAATCACCATGAAATACCATAGTAGATCCATGGTTACTACCATGGATGAACCATAGTAATACTATGGTTGGTTCATAGTACTTAGAATAACCATGAGATACCATGGTAGAATCATGGTTACTACATAAAAAACATGGTAAAACCATAGTAAACCATGGTAGATTTTCGTAAGGGTTGTATGGGGCTGTGTAGCTGCAGACTGCTCAGAGCGCTGACCCCTGTCCACCACCGACAGCACCTACATGAGCATCAGAATTGGACCATGGAGCAATGGAAGACGTTGGCCTGGTCTGATGAATCAGATTTTCTTTTACATCATGTGGAAGGCTGTGTGTTGTGTGTGTGTGCGCGCGTCACTTACCTGGGGAAGAGATGACACCGGGATGCAAGAAAGGAAGAAAGCAAACCGTCAGAGGAAGTGTGACGCCCTGGGCAACGTTCTTCTGGGAAACCTTGGATGTGGATGTTACTCTGACACCTACCACCTACCTAATCACTGTTGCAGACGCCTTCATGCTAACAATGTTCTGTAATGGCAGTGGCCTCTTTCAGCAGAAATTCCACTGGAAAAATAGCTCAGGATTGGTTTGAGGAACACCAACTTCCCCAGGTCTCAATCCACTCGAACATCTGTGGGATGTACTGGACAAACACATCCAATCCATAGAGGCCCCGCCTCGCAACTTCCAGGACTTGCTGCACAGGATCTGCTGCGAACATCTTGGTCTTGTGGGGACCATGCCTTGATAATTGTACTGCAGCCAGCCACTAGAGGGCCTCAGACATTTTGGTGTCACATTTGAATCCCTGTTACAACTTCTACCCTTATGTACATATAATCACTGGTGTGATGTCATTTGGCTAAAACAAAGCATGACATCATGATATCTCATGTATTGATTCCACAACTGTCAAGTGTGCTGGAAGATCCATCATGTCATCAGTGTTTGTGTAAATCTTTTAAAAATCATTCAAGGTGCTTGTAACAGAATGGTATTGAATACGACTCCTGTGTGTTTAGATTATAATCATCCATAACCTCTCCTACTATCATTTTCCAAACAAGCGTAATGAGCACTAAATATGAGAACAGGACCAAGAACAGCGTGTTGCTGAAACACATTTGGAAAGTTTATTGACACAATCGTTCTATGACTCACACTATACAAAGCTTACAAATCAGTCACCGTCTGCAGCACTACAGTAAAAATAAACACCCTGGACAACGTTTGCACGACAGAAAATAGATTCACACACTGAATAACTAATCTAATGGGCGAGTTGCTGCTGAGGGTTTGAGTTCGTTAAATCACTGATTCCACCGGCTTTGAACTCAGGGTGAACTGCTGAACAGCTAAACTCTACTGTATTTGGAAATGAAACAAATAAAACTTTTGAATGAATTATTTTTTTAAAGGTGCAGAAGGTTTCCAAACCTGTAATAATAAATATTATTTCAATGATTCCTTAGAAAAAGAAATATTCATACAGTAACTCTGGCATCTTTCTTCATTTCGCAAAGTGCTGCGTCTTTATCTCAACACATATTTACGGTAGGTGCAGCATGAACTTGGATTTAATGCTCATTGCAATTTGCATTGCAGCCATCGGAGGATGTTAAAATGACACACCGCACCTTTAATGCCTAATGACCTGTGCTGAGTTTCCCAAAAGCATCATAGCACAAAGATCATCTTTAAACGGTAGAGCAAGCAGCACAGTAAGCGCTCTCTCTCTCTCTCAGTTAAGATGCTCTTAGCGTTAAGAGGCTTTTCGGAAACCCACCAATGATTAGTGAAGAAATGAAATGAAGTAGAATAAGGTGCACAAAGAAAATGAATTAAAAAATGTCACGTTGCAAGAAATGAACCACTGCATTCCCGCAAAGCAGAGCTATTCAAGATGTTAGAAGGTTATTATCTGTACCATATATTTGAACATTCAACACATCATACCCTACATGAATAAACCCATTATTACAGGGTTGACAACCACCAGAAGTGGTCAGCTGTGGAGTGTCCTCATGTAGGTCCTCAGCAAACATTATTCTTGGTAAGTTGTTTGAGTTTACACTATTCATAACGGATAAAATCACAGCCAGTTTCACTTTAGGACAGGATTAGCACACTTCCTCAATGCTGGGCTAATACATTTGATCAGGACATTGATATAAAGTGGTCATAGGTGATATATCTAAGCCCAGAGATAAAGACGTTTAAGAAATGTATAATCACAAGCTTTATAAAGTGACTTGAAAACATAATGGCCCTTATGAACGTGTCTATCTGATTTATAAATTCGTTTATTCATCTTTAGGAGCTGCTTTATCCTAATCAGGGTTGTGATGGAGCCAGAGCTTCTGCTGGGAACACTGGGTATGAGGAGGGAATAAATCCATCACAGGGCACCAAGCAGGTGCACGTTCACAGCTAAGGGCAAGTCAGCATAGCCAGAGAGCAGAGAACCTGGAGGAAACCCTCATGAACACAGAGGGAGAACATCTCAAACCCTTCCCAGACAGTAACTTGAGCTCCGGATCGAACCGCGTACACTGGAGCTGTGAGACAGCAATGTTCCCCAATTATAAATTACAAGCGTTTATTCACAAATAGCATTTCTTAATTCTTAACATTATGGCAAAACTAAAGATTGTACCTTGCCGCTGTTGTGTGCTGATCTTGTACCCACAAGGAACATGCAGTATTTATAAGTGTTCACTGCAGAATCCTATAGTAAAGCTCATGGATACAAGCTAAGCATCTTCTGCTTCTCGATTCAGGAAATACATTATAGTGTCACCCGGAGAGGAACATCGAGTAAAATAAAATAAAAATAATCCTGATTTTTAGTCTCATCATAGCAAAGAAACACACAGGATAGTAGGTGAGAGCTAGAATTGAAATTCAGGTCATGGTCAATGGACATAAATTAACATCAAAAAGTCGTAATAACCAACCTCAAGCAAATCATACAGCTCCAAGTCTAACGGAAAAAGAAAAGTATTGCATGTGTGGTATTTTCGTTCAAGAAGAAGAAGAACTGGGCTTTCTGTTGTCTGGTTCTGGCATTACAAAACATGCCATTTCTAACTAGCCTCGACTCAAAAAAAAGGACGCCCAAGTTTTTTAATATGTACACAAAGTCAAAATTTGAGATTTTCTTGTGACAGCAGCGATGAAAAGGAGCAAAGTCCAGATGCAACGTTGCCTGAAGATGAACTGTCTGTTGCTATAGCAGCATAGATTTTAGCCCTGGCTGTCACGATTGATTTCCACGCCCATGTTAATTTAAAAAAAAAACGCCCTTCATCAATATCGTCCCTGATAAGTGGCCGTGACATGATCCATCCATCTGCATGTCGAGCTAAACTATGAGAATGCTCGACGTTTCATCATTTAGTCTAGAGGAACCCTATTTTATGTTTACCCCTAAAGAGGGTGTATCATGACATCATCAGTCCATCTCCAGCTGTGAAATTTATGGCTAAAAGCACTCTTAAGGCAAAATGATTTGCTGAAATCCTTCGCTTTGTCCTCCATAAGTCAGTCTCTTCACTTGTCCTCATTCGAAACATTTCATCCTTAACCTTTGCATGTACAGGATCATGTAACTACATGCAATGAAATAAGCATGTGCTCAAAATGTCTGCAGCCTTGTGCTTCCACGCTGCCCTCGAGGAGCTATTATCCTGCAACATGTCGTATTCGGCCTTGAATAAAGGGGTACTTGGTGAATTATGGATTGCCCCCGCAAACGAAATAGCCTTGTCTGACAAATGATCTTTTCATTGTTTAACATCTCAAGGCTGTGTTTCTGCTCCCAAGACTCTCGTCTCCATGGCAATTGCATGTGCTGAGTGCTTCAAGAAGCTGCTTTCAACACTTGAATGGCAAAACTGACAACAGAGCTGTGCGTCTGCAGCGACCGGAGCTTTGATCGCGGCATCCTGATTTGGACGAATTAAAAAAATAAGAGCATTTCGCTGTTTCTCCTTCCAATTCAATTCTAAAGAGATGTTTTAGTGAAAGTGTGGTGTGGATTATTACAGTAAGTCATGTAATTTACCAATTTAGCTACCTGGCTGCTGGCATTCAACCTTTCAAATGATTCAACTGGTTCTTTAAGGTGTTTTTTTTTTACATACTCTTACCACAGACACGAACCTGCTAAATACAGTGAGACCAACAACCATTTCATACATTTTGACAACAGTGTTAAATGAATAA